>NW_027100361.1:0-54281 GCF_031753505.1 Anomalospiza imberbis | reverse complement strand
GTTGCAGATTGCCTCGGAAAGAGCCGTGTCCTTGGAATGTGCAGCAAATCCTCTTTCTTTGCAAACCGCGGTTAGTGTGCAGTGCAGGTACGCTCTCCCCTTGCCAAATGGAGTGGGAAAGCTTTTCGCTAAGATAGAGACGACTAGAGAGGCAGAAGCGCGGCTCCGGAGCTATCCGGAGGAAAGTGCCGCTTCCGGCGTCTTTCGGCTTGAAGCGGCGCTCCGGAGCGCTGCGCTGCCGCTCTACTGAGCTGTGCGCGAATTAGCCGCTTCTTCGCCTCCGAGAGGCAGAGATCGCGGTTGCTTGGAAGAGGCGGAGAACGAAGGCGCAAAGAAGCGGGCTTGTGTGCGAAGCCTTCCGACTGCTGGAGGACGGTGGCTGCCGCTCTCCTGCCTGTTGAATTCACTCTCGGCAAGCGAATGGAAAGCGTTCCAGGACAACTTGCCTGGGTTTTGACTTGGTCCGGATGCGTCCCACCTTGGCAAGTCTTGCTCGTCACCAGAGGCTCTGAGATGCACAGAAGACGGTGGCAGCTGCTGAAAGAAGGGCAGCGGTGAGTTTGTCGACAAGCAAGAACATAGGCAGCTGCCTGTGCTTGAGAAGGAGCAGCTGCCTGGTTTTTGGCAATTGCCTTCACAGCGCCCAGAAGCCCGGTGCTCTGCTGCTTTGTTTTTCGCAGTCAGTCAATTGCACACTAGTGAAGCTGAGCCAGGCTCTTCAGCTTTGCTGCTTTTGAGCATCTGTGCTCCACTTATGCTCTGTGACATCTCTGGAGGTTGTTTGCCTCGCCCAGGCTGGCAAGTGCCCGCTAGTACCTAGAGCTGGGCAGGAGAGGGCAGAGAGCACTTCCATCTTACAGCAGGTTGCAGATTGCCTCGGAAAGAGCCGTGTCCTTGGAATGTGCAGCAAATCCTCTTTCTTTGCAAACCGCGGTTAGTGTGCAGTGCAGGTACGCTCTCCCCTTGCCAAATGGAGTGGGAAAGCTTTTCGCTAAGATAGAGACGACTAGAGAGGCAGAAGCGCGGCTCCGGAGCTATCCGGAGGAAAGTGCCGCTTCCCGGCGTCTTTCGGCTTGAAGCGGCGCTCCGGAGCGCTGCGCTGCCGCTCTACTGGTCTGTGCGCGAATTAGCCGCTTCTTCGCCTCCGAGAGGCAGAGATCGCGGTTGCTTGGAAGAGGCGAAGAACGAAGGCGCAAAGAAGCGGGCTGGTGTGCGAAGCCTTCCGACTGCTGGAGGACGGTGGCTGCCGCTCTCCTGCCTGTTGAATTCACTCTCGGCAAGCGAATGGAAAGCGTTCCAGGACAACTTGCCTGGGTTTTGACTTGGTCCTGATGCGTCCCACCTTGGCAAGTCTTGCTCGTCGCCAGAGGCTCCGAGATGCACAGAAGACGGTGGCAGCTGCTGAAAAGAAGGGCAGCGGTGAGTTTGTCGACAAGCAAGAACATAGGCAGCTTGCCTGTGCTTGGGAAGGAGCAGCTGCCTGGTTTTGGCAATTGCCTTCACAGCGCCCAGAAGCCCGGTGCTCTGCTGCTTTGTTTTTCGCAGTCAGTCAATTGCACACTAGTGAAGCTGAGCCAGGCTCTTCAGCTTTGCTGCTTTGAGCATCTGTGCTCCACTTATGCTCTGTGACATCTCTGGAGGTTGTTTGCCTCGCCAGGCTGGCAAGTGCCCGCTAGTACCTAGAGCTGGGCAGGAGAGGGCAGAGAGCACTTCCATCTGACAGCAGGTTGCAGATTGCCTCGGAAAGAGCCGTGTCCTTGGAATGTGCAGCAAATCCTCTTTCTTTTGCAAACCGCGGTTAGTGTGCAGTGCAGGTACGCTCTCCCTTGCCAAATGGAGTGGGAAGCTTTTCGCTAAGATAGAGACGACTAGAGAGGCAGAAGCGCGGCTCCGGAGCTATCCGGAGGAAAGTGCCGCTTCCCGGCGTCTTTCGGCTTGAAGCGGCGCTCCGGAGCGCTGCGCTGCCGCTCTACTGGTCTGTGCGCGAATTAGCCGCTTCTTCGCCTCCGAGAGGCAGAGATCGCGGTTGCTTGGAAGAGGTCAAGAACGAAGGCGCAAAGATGCGGGCTTGTGTGTGAAGCCTTCAGACTGCCGGAGGACGTTGGCTGCCGCTCTCCTGCCTGTTGAATTCACTCTCGGCAAGCGAATGGAAAGCGTTCCAGGACAACTTGCCTGGGTTTTGACCCTGTCCGGATGCGTCCCACCTTGGCAAGTCTTGCTCGTCGCCAGAGGCTCCGAGATGCACAGAAGACGGTGGCAGCTGCTGAAAAGAAGGGCAGCGGTGAGTTTGTCGACAAGCAAGAACATAGGCAGCTGCCTGTGCTTGGGAAGGAGCAGCTGCCTGGTTTTGGCAATTGCCTTCACAGCGCCCAGAAGCCCGGTGCTCTGCTGCTTTGTTTTTCGCAGTCAGTCAATTGCACACTAGTCAAGCTGAGCCAGGCTCTTCAGCTTTGCTGCTTTTGAGCATCTGTGCTCCACTTATGCTCTGTGAAATCTCTGGAGGTTGTTTGCCTCGCCCAGGCTGGCAAGTGCCCGCTAGTACCTAGAGCTGGGCAGGAGAGGGCAGAGAGCACTTCCATCTGACAGCAGGTTGCAGATTGCCTCGGAAAGAGCCGTGTCCTTGGAATGTGCAGCAAATCCTCTTTCTTTGCAAACCGCGGTTAGTGTGCAGTGCAGGTACGCTCTCCCCTTGCCAAATGGAGTGGGAAAGCTTTCGCTAAGATAGAGACGACTAGAGAGGCAGAAGCGCGGCTCCGGAGCTATCCGGAGGAAAGTGCCGCTTCCCGGCGTCTTTCGGCTTGAAGCGGCGCTCCGGAGCGCTGCGCTGCCGCTCTACTGAGCTGTGCGCGAATTAGCCGCTTCTTCGCCTCCGAGAGGCAGAGATCGCGGTTGCTTGGAAGAGGCCAAGAACGAAGCCGCAAAGAAGCGGGCTGGTGTGCGAAGCCTTCCGACTGCTGGAGGACGGTGGCTGCCGCTCTCCTGCCTCTTGAATTCACTCTCGGCAAGCGAATGGAAAGCGTTCCAGGACAACTTGCCTGGGTTTTGACTTGGTCCTGATGCGTCCCACCTTGGCAAGTCTTGCTCGTCGCCAGAGGCTCCGAGATGCAGAGAAGACGGTGGCAGCTGCTGAAAGAAGGGCAGCGGT
Source organism: Anomalospiza imberbis (assembly GCF_031753505.1). Taxonomy (NCBI): domain Eukaryota; kingdom Metazoa; phylum Chordata; class Aves; order Passeriformes; family Viduidae; genus Anomalospiza; species Anomalospiza imberbis. The sequence continues at coordinate 51,136 of NW_027100361.1, read as the reverse complement.
GAGTTTGTCGACAAGCAAGAACATAGGCAGCTGCCTGTGCTTGGGAAGGAGCAGCTGCCTGGTTTTGGCAATTGCCTTCACAGCGCCCAGAAGCCCGGTGCTCTGCTGCTTTGTTTTTCACAGTCAGTCAATTGCACACTAGTGAAGCTGAGCCAGGCTCTTCAGCTTTGCTGCTTTTGAGCATCTGTGCTCCACTTATGCTCTGTGACATCTCTGGAGGTTGTTTGCCTCGGCCAGGCTGGCAAGTGCCCGCTAGTACCTAGAGCTGGGCAGGAGAGGGCAGAGAGCACTTCCATCTGACAGCAGGTTGCAGATTGCCTCGGAAAGAGCCGTGTCCTTGGAATGTGCAGCAAATCCTCTTTCTTTGCAACCGCGGTTAGTGGCAGTGCAGGTCCACTCTCCCCTTGCCAAATGGAGGTGGGAAAGCTTTTCGCTAAGATAGAGACGACTAGAGAGGCAGAAGCACGGCTCCGGAGCTATCCGAAGGAAAGTGCCGCTTCCCGGCGTCTTTCGGCTTGAAGCGGCGCTCCGGAGTGCTGCGCTGCCGCTCTACTGAGCTGTGCGCGAATTAGCCGCTTCTTCGCCTCCGAGAGGCAGAGATCGCGGTTGCTTGGAAGAGGCGAAGAACGAAGGCGCAAAGAAGCGGGCTTGTGTGCGAAGCCTTCCGACTGCTGGAGAACGGTGGCTGCCGCTCTCCTGCCTGTTGAATTCACTCTCGGCAAGCGAATGGAAAGCGTTCCAGGACAACTTGCCTGGGTTTTGACTTGGTCCTGATGCCTCCCACCTTGGCAAGTCTTGCTCGTCGCCAGAGGCTCCGAGATGCACAGAAGACGGTGGCAGCTGCTGAAAAGAAGGGCAGCGGTGAGTTTGTCGACAAGCAAGAACATAGGCAGCTGCCTGTGCTTGAGAAGGAGCAGCTGCCTGGTTTTGGCAATTGCCTTCACAGCGCCCAGAAGCCCGGTGCTCTGCTGCTTTGTTTTTCACAGTCAGTCAATTGCACACTAGTGAAGCTGAGCCAGGCTCTTCAGCTTTGCTGCTTTTGAGCATCTGTGCTCCACTTATGCTCTGTGACATCTCTGGAGGTTGTTTGCCTCGGCCAGGCTGGCAAGTGCCCGCTAGTACCTAGAGCTGGGCAGGAGAGGGCAGAGAGCACTTCCATCTGACAGCAGGTTGCAGATTGCCTCGGAAAGAGCCGTGTCCTTGGAATGTGCAGCAAATCCTCTTTCTTTGCAAACCGCGGTTAGTGTGCAGTGCAGGTACGCTCTCCCCTTGCCAAATGGAGTGGGAAAGCTTTTCGCTAAGATAGAGACGACTAGAGAGCAGAAGCGCGGCTCCGGAGCTATCCGGAGGAAAGTGCCGCTTCCCGGCGTCTTTCGGCTTGAAGCGGCGCTCCGGAGCGCTGCGCTGCCGCTCTACTGAGCTGTGCGCGAATTAGCCGCTTCTTCGCCTCCGAGAGGCAGAGATCGCGGTTGCTTGGAAGAGGCGAAGAACGAAGCCGCAAAGAAGCGGGCTTGTGTGCGAAGCCTTCCGACTGCTGGAGGACGGTGGCTGCCGCTCTCCTGCCTCTTGAATTCACTCTCGGCAAGCGAATGGAAAGCGTTCCAGGACAACTTGCCTGGGTTTTGACTTGGTCCGGATGCGTCCCACCTTGGCAAGTCTTGCTCGTCGCCAGAGGCTCCGAGATGCACAGAAGACGGTGGCAGCTGCTGAAAAGAAGGGCAGCGGTGAGTTTGTCGACAAGCAAGAACATAGGCAGCTGCCTGTGCTTGGGAAGGAGCAGCTGCCTGGTTTTGGCAATTGCCTTCACAGCGCCCAGAAGCCGGTGCTCTGCTGCTTTGTTTTTCGCAGTCAGTCAATTGCACACTAGTGAAGCTGAGCCAGGCTCTTCAGCTTTGCTGCTTTTGAGCATCTGTGCTCCACTTATGCTCTGTGACATCTCTCGAGGTTGTTTGCCTCGCCCAGGCTGGCAAGTGCCCGCTAGTACCTAGAGCTGGGCAGGAGAGGGCAGAGAGCACTTCTATCATACAGCAGGTTGCAGATTGCCTCGGAAAGAGCCGTGTCCTTGGAATGTGCAGCAAATCCTCTTTCTTTGCAAACCGCGGTTAGTGTGCAGTGCAGGTACGCTCTCCCCTTGCCAAATGGAGTGGGAAAGCTTTTTGCTAAGATAGAGACGACTAGAGAGGCAGAGCGCGGGCTCCGGAGCTATCCGGAGGAAAGTGCCGCTTCCCGGCGTCTTTCGGCTTGAAGCGGCGCTCCGGAGCGCTGCGCTGCCGCTCTACTGAGCTGTGCGCGAATTAGCCGCTTCTTCGCCTCCGAGAGGCAGAGATCGCGGTTGCTTGGAAGAGGCCAAGAACGAAGCCGCAAAGAAGCGGGCTGGTGTGCGAAGCCTTCCGACTGCTGGAGGACGGTGGCTGCCGCTCTCCTGCCTCTTGAATTCACTCTCGGCAAGCGAATGGAAAGCGTTCCAGGACAACTTGCCTGGTTTTGACTTGGTCCTGATGCGTCCCACCTTGGCAAGTCTTGCTCGTCGCCAGAGGCTCCGAGATGCACAGAAGACGGTGGCAGCTGCTGAAAAGAAGGGCAGCGGTGAGTTTGTCGACAAGCAAGAACATAGGCAGCTGCCTGTGCTTGGGAAGGAGCAGCTGCCTGGTTTTGGCAATTGCCTCACAGCGCCCAGAAGCCCGGTGCTCTGCTGCTTTGTTTTTCGCAGTCAGTCAATTGCACACTAGTCAAGCTGAGCCAGGCTCTTCAGCTTTGCTGCTTTTGAGCATCTGTGCTCCACTTATGCTCTGTGACATCTCTGGAGGTTGTTTGCCTCGCCAGGCTGGCAAGTGCCCGCTAGTACCTAGAGCTGGGCAGGAGAGGGCAGAGAGCACTTCCATCTGACAGCAGGTTGCAGATTGCCTCGGAAAGAGCCGTGTCCTTGGAATGTGCAGCAAATCCTCTTTCTTTGCAAACCGCGGTTAGTGTGCAGTGCAGGTACGCTCTCCCCTTGCCAATGGAGTGGGAAAGCTTTTCGCTAAGATAGAGACGACTAGAGAGGCAGAAGCGCGGCTCCGGAGCTATCCGGAGGAAAGTGCCGCTTCCCGGCGTCTTTCGGCTTGAAGCGGCGCTCCGGAGCGCTGCGCTGCCGCTCTACTGAGCTGTGCGCGAATTAGCCGCTTCTTCGCCTCCGAGAGGCAGAGATCGCGGTTGCTTGGAAGAGGCCAAGAACGAAGCCGCAAAGAAGCGGGGCTGGTGTGCGAAGCCTTCCGACTGCTGGAGGACGGTGGCTGCCGCTCTCCTGCCTCTTGAATTCACTCTCGGCAAGCGAATGGAAAGCGTTCCAGGACAACTTGCCTGGGTTTTGACTTGGTCCTGATGCGTCCCACCTTGGCAAGTCTTGCTCGTCGCCAGAGGCTCCGAGATGCAGAGAAGACGGTGGCAGCTGCTGAAAAGAAGGGCAGCGGTGAGTTTGTCGACAAGCAAGAACATAGGCAGCTGCCTGTGCTTGGGAAGGAGCAGCTGCCTGGTTTTGGCAATTGCCTTCACAGCGCCCAGAAGCCCGGTGCTCTGCTGCTTTGTTTTTCACAGTCAGTCAATTGCACACTAGTGAAGCTGAGCCAGGCTCTTCAGCTTTGCTGCTTTTGAGCATCTGTGCTCCACTTATGCTCTGTGACATCTCTGGAGGTTGTTTGCCTCGGCCAGGCTGGCAAGTGCCCGCTAGTACCTAGAGCTGGGCAGGAGAGGGCAGAGAGCACTTCCATCTGACAGCAGGTTGCAGATTGCCTCGGAAAGAGCCGTGTCCTTGAATGTGCAGCAAATCCTCTTTCTTTGCAAACCGCGGTTAGTGTGCAGTGCAGGTCCACTCTCCCCTTGCCAATGGAGTGGGAAAGCTTTTCGCTAAGATAGAGACGGACTAGAGAGGCAGAAGCACGGCTCCGGAGCTATCCGAAGGAAAGTGCCGCTTCCCGGCGTCTTTCGGCTTGAAGCGGCGCTCCGGAGTGCTGCGCTGCCGCTCTACTGAGCTGTGCGCGAATTAGCCGCTTCTTCGCCTCCGAGAGGCAGAGATCGCGGTTGCTTGGAAGAGGCGAAGAACGAAGGCGCAAAGAAGCGGGCTTGTGTGCGAAGCCTTCCGACTGCTGGAGAACGGTGGCTGCCGCTCTCCTGCCTGTTGAATTCACTCTCGGCAAGCGAATGGAAAGCGTTCCAGGACAACTTGCCTGGGTTTTGACTTGGTCCTGATGCCTCCCACCTTGGCAAGTCTTGCTCGTCGCCAGAGGCTCCGAGATGCACAGAAGACGGTGGCAGCTGCTGAAAGAAGGGCAGCGGTGAGTTTGTCGACAAGCAAGAACATAGGCAGCTGCCTTGTGCTTGAGAAGGAGCAGCTGCCTGGTTTTGGCAATTGCCTTCACAGCGCCCAGAAGCCCGGTGCTCTGCTGCTTTGTTTTTCACAGTCAGTCAATTGCACACTAGTGAAGCTGAGCCAGGCTCTTCAGCTTTGCTGCTTTTGAGCATCTGTGCTCCACTTATGCTCTGTGACATCTCTGGAGGTTTGTTTGCCTCGGCAGGCTGGCAAGTGCCCGCTAGTACCTAGAGCTGGGCAGGAGAGGGCAGAGAGCACTTCCATCTGACAGCAGGTTGCAGATTGCCTCGGAAAGAGCCGTGTCCTTGGAATGTGCAGCAAATCCTCTTTCTTTGCAAACCGCGGTTAGTGTGCAGTGCAGGTACGCTCTCCCCTTGCCAAATGGAGTGGGAAAGCTTTTCGCTAAGATAGAGACGACTAGAGAGGCAGAAGCGCGGCTCCGGAGCTATCCGGAGGAAAGTGCCGCTTCCCGGCGTCTTTCGGCTTGAAGCGGCGCTCCGGAGCGCTGCGCTGCCGCTCTACTGAGCTGTGCGCGAATTAGCCGCTTCTTCGCCTCCGAGAGGCAGAGATCGCGGTTGCTTGGAAGAGGCCAAGAACGAAGGCGCAAAGAAGCGGCTTGTGTGTGAAGCCTTCAGACTGCCGGAGGACGTTGGCTGCCGCTCTCCTGCCTGTTGAATTCACTCTCGGCAAGCGAATGGAAAGCGTTCCAGGACAACTTGCCTGGGTTTTGACTGGTACCGGATGCGTCCCACCTTGGCAAGTCTTGCTCGTCGCCAGAGGCTCCGAGATGCACAGAAGACGGTGGCAGCTGCTGAAAAGAAGGGCAGCGGTGAGTTGTCGACAAGCAAGAACATAGGCAGCTGCCTGTGCTTGGGAAGGAGCAGCTGCCTGGTTTTGGCAATTGCCTTCACAGCGCCCAGAGCCCGGTGCTCTGCTGCTTTGTTTTATCGCAGTCAGTCAATTGCACACTAGTGAAGCTGAGCCAGGCTCTTCAGCTTTGCTGCTTTTGAGCATCTGTGCTCCACTTATGCTCTGTGACATCTCTGGAGGTTGTTTGCCTCGCCCAGGCTGGCAAGTGCCCGCTAGTACCTAGAGCTGGGCAGGAGAGGGCAGAGAGCACTTCTATCTGACAGCAGGTTGCAGATTGCCTTGGAAAGAGCCGTGTCCTTGGAATGTGCAGCAAATCCTCTTTCTTTGCAAACCGCGGTTAGTGTGCAGTGCAGGTTCGCTCTCCCCTTGCCAAATGGAGTGGGAAAGCTTTTCGCTAAGATAGAGACGACTAGAGAGGCAGAAGCGCGGCTCCGGAGCTATCCGGAGGAAAGTGCGCTTCCCGGCGTCTTTCGGCTTGAAGCGGCGCTCCGGAGCGCTGCGCTGCCGCTCTACTGAGCTGTGCGCGAATTAGCCGCTTCTTCGCCTCCGAGAGGCAGAGATCGCGGTTTGCTTGGAAGAGGCCAAGAACGAAGCCGCAAAGAAGCGGGCTGGTGTGCGAAGCCTTCCGACTGCTGGAGGACGGTGGCTGCCGCTCTCCTGCCTCTTGAATTCACTCTCGGCAAGCGAATGGAAAGCGTTCCAGGACAACTTGCCTGGGTTTTGACTTGGTCCTGATGCGTCCCACCTGGCAAAGTCTTGCTCGTCGCCAGAGGCTCCGAGATGCAGAGAAGACGGTGGCAGCTGCTGAAAAGAAGGGCAGCGGTGAGTTTGTCGACAAGCAAGAACATAGGCAGCTGCCCTGTGCTTGGGAAGGAGCAGCTGCCTGGTTTTGGCAATTGCCTTCACAGCGCCCAGAAGCCCGGTGCTCTGCTGCTTTGTTTTTCACAGTCAGTCAATTGCACACTAGTGAGCTGAGCCAGGCTCTTCAGCTTTGCTGCTTTTGAGCATCTGTGCTCCACTTATGCTCTGTGACATCTCTGGAGGTTGTTTGCCTCGCCCAGGCTGGCAAGTGCCCGCTAGTACCTAGAGCTGGGCAGGAGAGGGCAGAGAGCACTTCCATCTGACAGCAGGTTGCAGATTGCCTCGGAAAGAGCCGTGTCCTTGGAATGTGCAGCAAATCCTCTTTCTTTGCAAACCGCGGTTAGTGTGCAGTGCAGGTCCACTCTCCCCTTGCCAAATGGAGTAGGGAAAGCTTTTCGCTAAGATAGAGACGACTAGAGAGCAGAAGCACGGCTCCGGAGCTATCCGAAGGAAAGTGCCGCTTCCCGGCGTCTTTCGGCTTGAAGCGGCGCTCCGGAGTGCTGCGCTGCCGCTCTACTGAGCTGTGCGCGAATTAGCTGCTTCTTCGCCTCCGAGAGGCAGAGATCGCGGTTGCTTGGAAGAGGCGAAGAACGAAGGCGCAAAGAAGCGGGCTTGTGTGCGAAGCCTTCCGACTGCTGGAGAACGGTGGCTGCCGCTCTCCTGCCTGTTGAAATTCACTCTCGGCAAGCGAATGGAAAGCGTTCCAGGACAACTTGCCTGGGTTTTGACTTGGTCCTGATGCGTCCCACCTTGGCAAGTCTTGCTCGTCGCCAGAGGCTCCGAGATGCACAGAAGACGGTGGCAGCTGCTGAAAGAAGGGCAGCGGTGAGTTTGTCGACAAGCAAGAACATAGGCAGCTGCCTGTGCTTGAGAAGGAGCAGCTGCCTGGTTTGGCAATTGCCTTCACAGCGCCCAGAAGCCCGGTGCTCTGCTGCTTTGTTTTTCACAGTCAGTCAATTGCACACTAGTGAAGCTGAGCCAGGCTCTTCAGCTTTGCTGCTTTGAGCATCTGTGCTCCACTTATGCTCTGTGACATCTCTGGAGGTTGTTTGCCTCGGCCAGGCTGGCAAGTGCCCGCTAGTACCTAGAGCTGGGCAGGAGAGGGCAGAGAGCACTTCCATCTGACAGCAGGTTGCAGATTGCCTCGGAAAGAGCCGTGTCCTTGGAATGTGCAGCAAATCCTCTTCTTTGCAAACCGCGGTTAGTGTGCAGTGCAGGTACGCTCTCCCCTTGCCAAATGGAGTGGGAAAGCTTTTCGCTAAGATAGAGACGACTAGAGAGGCAGAAGCGCGGCTCCGGAGCTATCCGGAGGAAAGTGCCGCTTCCCGGCGTCTTTCGGCTTGAAGCGGCGCTCCGGAGCGCTGCGCTGCCGCTCTACTGAGCTGTGCGCGAATTAGCCGCTTCTTCGCCTCCGAGAGGCAGAGATCGCGGTTGCTTGGAAGAGGCGAAGAACGAAGCCGCAAAGAAGCGGGCTTGTGTGCGAAGCCTTCCGACTGCTGGAGGACGGTGGCTGCCGCTCTCCTGCCTCTTGAATTCACTCTCGGCAAGCGAATGGAAAGCGTTCCAGGACAACTTGCCTGGGTTTTGACTTGGTCCGGATGCGTCCCACCTTGGCAAGTCTTGCTCGTCGCCAGAGGCTCCGAGATGCACAGAAGACGGTGGCAGCTGCTGAAAAGAAGGGCAGCGGTGAGTTTGTCGACAAGCAAGAACATAGGCAGCTGCCTGTGCTTGGGAAGGAGCAGCTGCCTGGTTTTGGCAATTGCCTTCACAGCGCCCCAGAAGCCCGGTGCTCTGCTGCTTTGTTTTTCGCAGTCAGTCAATTGCACACTAGTGAAGCTGAGCCAGGCTCTTCAGCTTTGCTGCTTTTGAGCATCTGTTGCTCCACTTATGCTCTGTGACATCTCTCGAGGTTGTTTGCCTCGCCCAGGCTGGCAAGTGCCCGCTAGTACCTAGAGCTGGGCAGGAGAGGGCAGAGAGCACTTCTATCATACAGCAGGTTGCAGATTGCCTCGGAAAGAGCCGTGTCCTTGGAATGTGCAGCAAATCCTCTTTCTTTGCAAACCGCGGTTAGTGTGCAGTGCAGGTACGCTCTCCCCTTGCCAAATGGAGTGGGAAAGCTTTTTGCTAAGATAGAGACGACTAGAGAGGCAGAAGCGCGGCTCGGAGCTATCCGGAGGAAAGTGCCGCTTCCCGGCGTCTTTCGGCTTGAAGCGGCGCTCCGGAGCGCTGCGCTGCCGCTCTACTGAGCTGTGCGCGAATTAGCCGCTTCTTCGCCTCCGAGAGGCAGAGATCGCGGTTGCTTGGAAGAGGCCAAGAACGAAGCCGCAAAGAAGCGGGCTGGTGTGCGAAGCCTTCCGACTGCTGGAGGACGGTGGCTGCCGCTCTCCTGCCTCTTGAATTCACTCTCGGCAAGCGAATGGAAAGCGTTCCAGGACAACTTGCCTGGGTTTTGACTTGGTCCTGATGCGTCCCACCTTGGCAAGTCTTGCTCGTCGCCAGAGGCTCCGAGATGCAGAGAAGACGGTGGCAGCTGCTGAAAAGAAGGGCAGCGGTGAGTTTGTCGACAAGCAAGAACATAGGCAGCTGCCTGTGCTTGGGAAGGAGCAGCTGCCTGGTTTTGGCAATTGCCTTCACAGCGCCCAGAAGCCCGGTGCTCTGCTGCTTTGTTTTTCACAGTCAGTCAATTGCACACTAGTGAAGCTGAGCCAGGCTCTTCAGCTTTGCTGCTTTTGAGCATCTGTGCTCACTTATGCTCTGTGACATCTCTGGAGGTTGTTTGCCTCGCCAGGCTGGCAAGTGCCCGCTAGTACCTAGAGCTGGGCAGGAGAGGGCAGAGAGCACTTCCATCTGACAGCAGGTTGCAGATTGCCTCGGAAAGAGCCGTGTCCTTGGAATGTGCAGCAAATCCTCTTTCTTTGCAAACCGCGGTTAGTGTGCAGTGCAGGTCCACTCTCCCCTTGCCAAATGGAGTGGGGAAAGCTTTTCGCTAAGATAGAGACGACTAGAGAGGCAGAAGCACGGCTCCGGAGCTATCCGAAGGAAAGTGCCGCTTCCCGGCGTCTTTCGGCTTGAAGCGGCGCTCCGGAGCGCTGCGCTGCCGCTCTACTGAGCTGTGCGCGAATTAGCCGCTTCTTCGCCTCCGAGAGGCAGAGATCGCGGTTGCTTGGAAGAGGCGAAGAACGAAGCCGCAAAGAAGCGGGCTTGTGTGCGAAGCCTTCCGACTGCTGGAGAACGGTGGCTGCCGCTCTCCTGCCTGTTGAATTCACTCTCGGCAAGCGAATGGAAAGCGTTCCAGGACAACTTGCCTGGGTTTTGACTTGGTCCGGATGCGTCCCACCTTGGCAAGTCTTGCTCGTCGCCAGAGGCTCCGAGATGCACAGAAGACGGTGGCAGCTGCTGAAAAGAAGGGCAGCGGTGAGTTTGTCGACAAGCAAGAACATAGGCAGCTGCCTGTGCTTGAGAAGGAGCAGCTGCCTGGTTTTGGCAATTGCCTTCACAGCGCCCAGAAGCCCGGTGCTCTGCTGCTTTGTTTTTCGCAGTCAGTCAATTGCACACTAGTGAAGCTGAGCCAGGCTCTTCAGCTTTGCTGCTTTTGAGCATCTGTGCTCCACTTATGCTCTGTGACATCTCTGGAGGTTGTTTGCCTCGCCCAGGCTGGCAAGTGCCCGCTAGTACCTAGAGCTGGGCAGGAGAGGGCAGAGAGCACTTCCATCTGACAGCAGGTTGCAGATTGCCTCGGAAAGAGCCGTGTCCTTGGAATGTGCAGCAAATCCTCTTTCTTTGCAAACCGCGGTTAGTGTGCAGTGCAGGTACGCTCTCCCCTTGCCAAATGGAGTGGGAAAGCTTTTCGCTAAGATAGAGACGACTAGAGAGGCAGAAGCGCGGCTCCGGAGCTATCCGGAGGAAAGTGCCGCTTCCCGGCGTCTTTCGGCTTGAAGCGGCGCTCCGGAGCGCTGCGCTGCCGCTCTACTGAGCTGTGCGCGAATTAGCCGCTTCTTCGCCTCCGAGAGGCAGAGATCGCGGTTGCTTGGAAGAGGCCAAGAACGAAGCCGCAAAGAAGCGGGCTTGTGTGCGAAGCCTTCAGACCTGCCGGAGGACGGTGGCTGCCGCTCTCCTGCCTCTTGAATTCACTCTCGGCAAGCGAATGGAAAGCGTTCCAGGACAACTTGCCTGGGTTTTGACTTGGTCCTGATGCGTCCCACCTTGGCAAGTCTTGCTCGTCGCCAGAGGCTCCGAGATGCACAGAAGACGGTGGCAGCTGCTGAAAAGAAGGGGCAGCGGTGAGTTTGTCGACAAGCAAGAACATAGGCAGCTGCCTGTGCTTGGGAAGGAGCAGCTGCCTGGTTTTGGCAATTGCCTTCACAGCGCCCAGAAGCCGGTGCTCTGCTGCTTTGTTTTTCGCAGTCAGTCAATTGCACACTAGTGAAGCTGAGCCAGGCTCTTCAGCTTTGCTGCTTTTGAGCATCTGTGCTCCACTTATGCTCTGTGACATCTCTGGAGGTTGTTTGCCTCGCCCAGGCTGGAAAGTGCCCGCTAGTACCTAGAGCTGGGCAGGAGAGGGCAGAGAGCACTTCCATCTGACAGCAGGTTGCAGATTGCCTCGGAAAGAGCCGTGTCCTTGGAATGTGCAGCAAATCCTCTTTCTTTGCAAACCGCGGTTAGTGTGCAGTGCAGGTACGCTCTCCCCTTGCCAAATGGAGTGGGAAAGCTTTTCGCTAAGATAGAGACGACTAGAGAGGCAGAAGCGCGGGCTCCGGAGCTATCCGGAGGAAAGTGCCGCTTCCCGGCGTCTTTCGGCTTGAAGCGGCGCTCCGGAGCGCTGCGCTGCCGCTCTACTGGTCTGTGCGCGAATTAGCCGCTTCTTCGCCTCCGAGAGGCAGAGATCGCGGTTGCTTGGAAGAGGCGAAGAACGAAGCCGCAAAGAAGCGGGCTTGTGTGCAAAGCCTTCCGACTGCTGGAGGACGGTGGCTGCCGCTCTCCTGCCTCTTGAATTCACTCTCGGCAAGCGAATGGAAAGCGTTCCAGGACAACTTGCCTGGGTTTTGACTTGGTCCGGATGCGTCCCACCTTGGCAAGTCTTGCTCGTCACCAGAGGCTCTGAGATGGACAGAAGACAGTGGCAGCTGCTGAAAAGAAGGGCAGCGGTGAGTTTGTCGACAAGCAAGAACATAGGCAGCTGCCTGTGCTTGAGAAGGAGCAGCTGCCTGGTTTTGGCAATTGCCTTCACAGCGCCCAGAAGCCCGGTGCTCTGCTGCTTTGTTTTTCGCAGTCAGTCAATTGCACACTAGTGAAGCTGAGCCAGGCTCTTCAGCTTTGCTGCTTTTGAGCATCTGTGCTCCACTTATGCTCTGTGACATCTCTGGAGGTTGTTTGCCTCGGCCAGGCTGGCAAGTGCCCGCTAGTACCTAGAGCTGGGCAGGAGAGGGCAGAGAGCACTTCCATCTGACAGCAGGTTGCAGATTGCCTCGGAAAGAGCCGTGTCCTTGGAATGTGCAGCAAATCCTCTTTCTTTGCAAACCGCGGTTAGTGTGCAGTGCAGGTCCACTCTCCCCTTGCCAAATGGAGTGGGAAAGCTTTTCGCTAAGATAGAGACGACTAGAGAGGCAGAAGCGCGGCTCCGGAGCTATCCGGAGGAAAGTGCCGCTTCCCGGCGTCTTTCGGCTTGAAGCGGCGCTCCGGAGCGCTGCGCTGCCGCTCTACTGGTCTGTGCGGCGAATTAGCCGCTTCTTCGCCTCCGAGAGGCAGAGATCGTGGTTGCTTGGAAGAGGCGAAGAACGAAGCCGCAAAGAAGCGGGCTTGTGTGCGAAGCCTTCCGACTGCTGGAGGACGGTGGCTGCCGCTCTCCTGCCTCTTGAATTCACTCTCGGCAAGCGAATGGAAAGCGTTCCAGGACAACTTGCCTGGGTTTTGACTTGGTCCGGATGCGTCCCACCTTGGCAAGTCTTGCTCGTCGCCAGAGGCTCCGAGATGCACAGAAGACGGTGGCAGCTGCTGAAAAGAAGGGCAGCGGTGAGTTTGTCGACAAGCAAGAACATAGGCAGCTGCCTGTGCTTGGGAAGGAGCAGCTGCCTGGTTTTGGCAATTGCCTTCACAGCGCCCAGAAGCCCGGTGCCTCTGCTGCTTTGTTTTTCGCAGTCAGTCAATTGCACACTAGTGAAGCTGAGCCAGGCTCTTCAGCTTTGCTGCTTTTGAGCATCTGTGCTCCACTTATGCTCTGTGACATCTCTCGAGGTTGTTTGCCTCGCCCAGGCTGGCAAGTGCCCGCTAGTACCTAGAGCTGGGCAGGAGAGGCAGAGAGCACTTCTATCATACAGCAGGTTGCAGATTGCCTCGGAAAGAGCCGTGTCCTTGAATGTGCAGCAAATCCTCTTTCTTTGCAAACCGCGGTTAGTGTGCAGTGCAGGTACGCTCTCCCCTTGCCAAATGGAGTGGGAAAGCTTTTCGCTAAGATAGAGACGACTAGAGAGGAGAAGCGCGGCTCCGGAGCTATCCGGAGGAAAGTGCCGCTTCCCGGCGTCTTTCGGCTTGAAGCGGCGCTCCGGAGCGCTGCGCTGCCGCTCTACTGGTCTGTGCGCGAATTAGCCGCTTCTTCGCCTCCGAGAGGCAGAGATCGCGGTTGCTTGGAAGAGGCGAAGAACGAAGGCGCAAAGAAGCGGGCTTGTGTGCGAAGCCTTCCGACTGCTGGAGGACGGTGGCTGCCGCTCTCCTGCCTCTTGAATTCACTCTCGGCAAGCGAATGGAAAGCGTTCCAGGACAACTTGCCTGGGTTTTGACTTGGTCCGGATGCGTCCCACCTTGGCAAGTCTTGCTCGTCACCAGAGGCTCTGAGATGGACAGAAGACTGTGGCAGCTGCTGAAAAGAAGGGCAGCGGTGAGTTTGTCGACAAGCAAGAACATAGGCAGCTGCCTGTGCTTGAGAAGGGAGCAGCTGCCTGGTTTTGGCAATTGCCTTCACAGCGCCCAGAAGCCCGGTGCTCTGCTGCTTTGTTTTTCGCAGTCAGTCAATTGCACACTAGTGAAGCTGAGCCAGGCTCTTCAGCTTTGCTGCTTTTGAGCATCTGTGCTCCACTTATGCTCTGTGACATCTCTGGAGGTTGTTTGCCTCGCCCAGGCTGGCAAGTGCCCGCTAGTACCTAGAGCTGGGCAGGAGAGGGCAGAGAGCACTTCCATCTGACAGCAGGTTGCAGATTGCCTTGGAAAGAGCCGTGTCCTTGGAATGTGCAGCAAATCCTCTTTCTTTGCAAACCGCGGTTAGTGTGCAGTGCAGGTACGCTCTCCCCTTGCCAAATGGAGTGGGAAAGCTTTTCGCTAAGATAGAGACGACTAGAGAGGCAGAAGCGCGGCTCCGGAGCTATCCGGAGGAAAGTGCCGCTTCCCGGCGTCTTTCGGCTTGAAGCGGCGCTCCGGAGCGCTGCGCTGCCGCTCTACTGGTCTGTGCGTGAATTAGCCGCTTCTTCGCCTCCGAGAGGCAGAGATCGCGGTTGCTTGGAAGAGGCCAAGAACGAAGCCGCAAAGAAGCGGGCTGGTGTGCGAAGCCTTCCGACTGCTGGAGGACGGTGGCTGCCGCTCTCCTGCCTGTTGAATTCACTCTCGGCAAGCGAATGGAAAGCGTTCCAGGACAACTTGCCTGGGTTTTGACTTGGTCCTGATGCGTCCCACCTTGGCAAGTCTTGCTCGTCGCCAGAGGCTCCGAGATGCACAGAAGACGGTGGCAGCTGCTGAAAAGAAGGGCAGCGGTGAGTTTGTCGACAAGCAAGAACATAGGCAGCTGCCTGTGCTTGGGAAGGAGCAGCTGCCTGGTTTTGGCAATTGCCTTCACAGCGCCCAGAGCCCGGTGCTCTGCTGCTTTGTTTTTCGCAGTCAGTCAATTGCACACTAGTGAAGCTGAGCCAGGCTCTTCAGCTTTGCTGCTTTGAGCATCTGTGCTCCACTTATGCTCTGTGACATCTCTGGAGGTTGTTTGCCTCGCCCAGGCTGGCAAGTGCCCGCTAGTACCTAGAGCTGGGCAGGAGAGGGCAGAGAGCACTTCCATCTGACAGCAGGTTGCAGATTGCCTCGGAAAGAGCCGTGTCCTTGGAATGTGCAGCAAATCCTCTTTCTTTGCAAACCGCGGTTAGTGTGCAGTGCAGGTCCACTCTCCCCTTGCCAAATGGAGTGGGAAAGCTTTTCGCTAAGATAGAGACGACTAGAGAGGCAGAAGCGCGGCTCCGGAGCTATCCGGAGGAAAGTGCCGCTTCCCGGCGTCTTTCGGCTTGAAGCGGCGCTCCGGAGCGCTGCGCTGCCGCTCTACTGAGCTGTGCGCGAATTAGCCGCTTCTTCGCCTCCGAGAGGCAGAGATCGCGGTTGCTTGGAAGAGGCGAAGAACGAAGCCGCAAAGAAGCGGGCTTGTGTGCGAAGCCTTCCGACTGCTGGAGAACGGTGGCTGCCGCTCTCCTGCCTGTTGAATTCACTCTCGGCAAGCGAATGGAAAGCGTTCCAGGACAACTTGCCTGGGTTTTGACTTGGTCCTGATGCGTCCCACCTTGGCAAGTCTTGCTCGTCGCCAGAGGCTCCGAGATGCACAGAAGACGGTGGCAGCTGCTGAAAAGAAGGGCAGCGGTGAGTTTGTCGACAAGCAAGAACATAGGCAGCTGCCTGTGCTTGAGAAGGAGCAGCTGCCTGGTTTTGGCAATTGCCTTCACAGCGCCCAGAAGCCCGGTGCTCTGCTGCTTTGTTTTTCACAGTCAGTCAATTGCACACTAGTGAAGCTGAGCCAGGCTCTTCAGCTTTGCTGCTTTTGAGCATCTGTGCTCCACTTATGCTCTGTGACATCTCTGGAGGTTGTTTGCCTCGCCCAGGCTGGCAAGTGCCCGCTAGTACCTAGAGCTGGGCAGGAGAGGGCAGAGAGCACTTCCATCTGACAGCAGGTTGCAGATTGCCTCGGAAAGAGCCGTGTCCTTGGAATGTGCAGCAAATCCTCTTTCTTTGCAAACCGCGGTTAGTGTGCAGTGCAGGTACGCTCTCCCCTTGCCAAATGGAGTGGGAAAGCTTTTCGCTAAGATAGAGACGACTAGAGAGGCAGAAGCGCGGCTCCGGAGCTATCCGGAGGAAAGTGCCGCTTCCCGGCGTCTTTCGGCTTGAAGCGGCGCTCCGGAGCGCTGCGCTGCCGCTCTACTGAGCTGTGCGCGAATTAGCCGCTTCTTCGCCTCCGAGAGGCAGAGATCGCGGTTGCTTGGAAGAGGCCAAGAACGAAGCCGCAAAGAAGCGGGCTTGTGTGCGAAGCCTTCAGACTGCCGGAGGACGGTGGCTGCCGCTCTCCTGCCTCTTGAATTCACTCTCGGCAAGCGAATGGAAAGCGTTCCAGGACAACTTGCCTGGGTTTTGACTTGGTCCTGATGCGTCCCACCTTGGCAAGTCTTGCTCGTCGCCAGAGGCTCCGAGATGCACAGAAGACGGTGGCAGCTGCTGAAAAGAAGGGCAGCGGTGAGTTTGTCGACAAGCAAGAACATAGGCAGCTGCCTGTGCTTGAGAAGGAGCAGCTGCCTGGTTTTGGCAATTGCCTTCACAGCGCCCAGAAGCCCGGTGCTCTGCTGCTTTGTTTTTCGCAGTCAGTCAATTGCACACTAGTGAAGCTGAGCCAGGCTCTTCAGCTTTGCTGCTTTTGAGCATCTGTGCTCCACTTATGCTCTGTGACATCTCTGGAGGTTGTTTGCCTCGCCGAGGCTGGCAAGTGCCCGCTAGTACCTAGAGCTGGGCAGGAGAGGGCAGAGAGCACTTCCATCTGACAGCAGGTTGCAGATTGCCTCGGAAAGAGCCGTGTCCTTGGAATGTGCAGCAAATCCTCTTTCTTTGCAAACCGCGGTTAGTGTGCAGTGCAGGTACGCTCTCCCCTTGCCAAATGGAGTGGGAAAGCTTTTCGCTAAGATAGAGACGACTAGAGAGGCAGAAGCGCGGCTCCGGAGCTATCCGGAGGAAAGTGCCGCTTCCCGGCGTCTTTCGGCTTGAAGCGGCGCTCCGGAGCGCTGCGCTGCCGCTCTACTGAGCTGTGCGCGAATTAGCCGCTTCTTCGCCTCCGAGAGGCAGAGATCGCGGTTGCTTGGAAGAGGCGAAGAACGAAGCCGCAAAGAAGCGGGCTTGTGTGCGAAGCCTTCCGACTGCTGGAGAACGGTGGCTGCCGCTCTCCTGCCTGTTGAATTCACTCTCGGCAAGCGAATGGAAAGCGTTCCAGGACAACTTGCCTGGGTTTTGACTTGGTCCTGATGCGTCCCACCTTGGCAAGTCTTGCTCGTCGCCAGAGGCTCCGAGATGCACAGAAGACGGTGGCAGCTGCTGAAAAGAAGGGCAGCGGTGAGTTTGTCGACAAGCAAGAACATAGGCAGCTGCCTGTGCTTGAGAAGGAGCAGCTGCCTGGTTTTGGCAATTGCCTTCACAGCGCCCAGAAGCCCGGTGCTCTGCTGCTTTGTTTTTCACAGTCAGTCAATTGCACACTAGTGAAGCTGAGCCAGGCTCTTCAGCTTTGCTGCTTTTGAGCATCTGTGCTCCACTTATGCTCTGTGACATCTCTGGAGGTTGTTTGCCTCGCCCAGGCTGGCAAGTGCCCGCTAGTACCTAGAGCTGGGCAGGAGAGGGCAGAGAGCACTTCCATCTGACAGCAGGTTGCAGATTGCCTCGGAAAGAGCCGTGTCCTTGGAATGTGCAGCAAATCCTCTTTCTTTGCAAACCGCGGTTAGTGTGCAGTGCAGGTACGCTCTCCCCTTGCCAAATGGAGTGGGAAAGCTTTTCGCTAAGATAGAGACGACTAGAGAGGCAGAAGCGCGGCTCCGGAGCTATCCGGAGGAAAGTGCCGCTTCCCGGCGTCTTTCGGCTTGAAGCGGCGCTCCGGAGCGCTGCGCTGCCGCTCTACTGAGCTGTGCGCGAATTAGCCGCTTCTTCGCCTCCGAGAGGCAGAGATCGCGGTTGCTTGGAAGAGGCCAAGAACGAAGCCGCAAAGAAGCGGGCTTGTGTGCGAAGCCTTCAGACTGCCGGAGGACGGTGGCTGCCGCTCTCCTGCCTCTTGAATTCACTCTCGGCAAGCGAATGGAAAGCGTTCCAGGACAACTTGCCTGGGTTTTGACTTGGTCCTGATGCGTCCCACCTTGGCAAGTCTTGCTCGTCGCCAGAGGCTCCGAGATGCACAGAAGACGGTGGCAGCTGCTGAAAAGAAGGGCAGCGGTGAGTTTGTCGACAAGCAAGAACATAGGCAGCTGCCTGTGCTTGAGAAGGAGCAGCTGCCTGGTTTTGGCAATTGCCTTCACAGCGCCCAGAAGCCCGGTGCTCTGCTGCTTTGTTTTTCGCAGTCAGTCAATTGCACACTAGTGAAGCTGAGCCAGGCTCTTCAGCTTTGCTGCTTTTGAGCATCTGTGCTCCACTTATGCTCTGTGACATCTCTGGAGGTTGTTTGCCTCGCCGAGGCTGGCAAGTGCCCGCTAGTACCTAGAGCTGGGCAGGAGAGGGCAGAGAGCACTTCCATCTGACAGCAGGTTGCAGATTGCCTCGGAAAGAGCCGTGTCCTTGGAATGTGCAGCAAATCCTCTTTCTTTGCAAACCGCGGTTAGTGTGCAGTGCAGGTACGCTCTCCCCTTGCCAAATGGAGTGGGAAAGCTTTTCGCTAAGATAGAGACGACTAGAGAGGCAGAAGCGCGGCTCCGGAGCTATCCGGAGGAAAGTGCCGCTTCCCGGCGTCTTTCGGCTTGAAGCGGCGCTCCGGAGCGCTGCGCTGCCGCTCTACTGGTCTGTGCGCGAATTAGCCGCTTCTTCGCCTCCGAGAGGCAGAGATCGCGGTTGCTTGGAAGAGGCGAAGAACGAAGCCGCAAAGAAGCGGGCTTGTGTGCGAAGCCTTCCGACTGCTGGAGGACGGTGGCTGCCGCTCTCCTGCCTCTTGAATTCACTCTCGGCAAGCGAATGGAAAGCGTTCCAGGACAACTTGCCTGGGTTTTGACTTGGTCCGGATGCGTCCCACCTTGGCAAGTCTTGCTCGTCACCAGAGGCTCTGAGATGGACAGAAGACAGTGGCAGCTGCTGAAAAGAAGGGCAGCGGTGAGTTTGTCGACAAGCAAGAACATAGGCAGCTGCCTGTGCTTGAGAAGGAGCAGCTGCCTGGTTTTGGCAATTGCCTTCACAGCGCCCAGAAGCCCGGTGCTCTGCTGCTTTGTTTTTCGCAGTCAGTCAATTGCACACTAGTGAAGCTGAGCCAGGCTCTTCAGCTTTGCTGCTTTTGAGCATCTGTGCTCCACTTATGCTCTGTGACATCTCTGGAGGTTGTTTGCCTCGGCCAGGCTGGCAAGTGCCCGCTAGTACCTAGAGCTGGGCAGGAGAGGGCAGAGAGCACTTCCATCTGACAGCAGGTTGCAGATTGCCTCGGAAAGAGCCGTGTCCTTGGAATGTGCAGCAAATCCTCTTTCTTTGCAAACCGCGGTTAGTGTGCAGTGCAGGTACGCTCTCCCCTTGCCAAATGGAGTGGGAAAGCTTTTCGCTAAGATAGAGACGACTAGAGAGGCAGAAGCGCGGCTCCGGAGCTATCCGGAGGAAAGTGCCGCTTCCCGGCGTCTTTCGGCTTGAAGCGGCGCTCCGGAGCGCTGCGCTGCCGCTCTACTGAGCTGTGCGCGAATTAGCCGCTTCTTCGCCTCCGAGAGGCAGAGATCGCGGTTGCTTGGAAGAGGCCAAGAACGAAGGCGCAAAGAAGCGGGCTTGTGTGCGAAGCCTTCAGACTGCCGGAGGACGGTGGCTGCCGCTCTCCTGCCTCTTGAATTCACTCTCGGCAAGCGAATGGAAAGCGTTCCAGGACAACTTGCCTGGGTTTTGACTTGGTCCTGATGCGTCCCACCTTGGCAAGTCTTGCTCGTCGCCAGAGGCTCCGAGATGCACAGAAGACGGTGGCAGCTGCTGAAAAGAAGGGCAGCGGTGAGTTTGTCGACAAGCAAGAACATAGGCAGCTGCCTGTGCTTGGGAAGGAGCAGCTGCCTGGTTTTGGCAATTGCCTTCACAGCGCCCAGAAGCCCGGTGCTCTGCTGCTTTGTTTTTCGCAGTCAGTCAATTGCACACTAGTGAAGCTGAGCCAGGCTCTTCAGCTTTGCTGCTTTTGAGCATCTGTGCTCCACTTATGCTCTGTGACATCTCTGGAGGTTGTTTGCCTCGCCCAGGCTGGCAAGTGCCCGCTAGTACCTAGAGCTGGGCAGGAGAGGGCAGAGAGCACTTCCATCTGACAGCAGGTTGCAGATTGCCTCGGAAAGAGCCGTGTCCTTGGAATGTGCAGCAAATCCTCTTTCTTTGCAAACCGCGGTTAGTGTGCAGTGCAGGTCCACTCTCCCCTTGCCAAATGGAGTGGGAAAGCTTTTCGCTAAGATAGAGACGACTAGAGAGGCAGAAGCGCGGCTCCGGAGCTATCCGGAGGAAAGTGCCGCTTCCCGGCGTCTTTCGGCTTGAAGCGGCGCTCCGGAGCGTTGCGCTGCCGCTCTACTGGTCTGTGCGCGAATTAGCCGCTTCTTCGCCTCCGAGAGGCAGAGATCGCGGTTGCTTGGAAGAGGCGAAGAACGAAGCCGCAAAGAAGCGGGCTTGTGTGCGAAGCCTTCCGACTGCCGGAGGACGGTGGCTGCCGCTCTCCTGCCTCTTGAATTCACTCTCGGCAAGCGAATGGAAAGCGTTCCAGGACAACTTGCCTGGGTTTTGACTTGGTCCGGATGCGTCCCACCTTGGCAAGTCTTGCTCGTCGCCAGAGGCTCCGAGATGCACAGAAGACGGTGGCAGCTGCTGAAAAGAAGGGCAGCGGTGAGTTTGTCGACAAGCAAGAACATAGGCAGCTGCCTGTGCTTGGGAAGGAGCAGCTGCCTGGTTTTGGCAATTGCCTTCACAGCGCCCAGAAGCCCGGTGCTCTGCTGCTTTGTTTTTCGCAGTCAGTCAATTGCACACTAGTGAAGCTGAGCCAGGCTCTTCAGCTTTGCTGCTTTTGAGCATCTGTGCTCCACTTATGCTCTGTGACATCTCTCGAGGTTGTTTGCCTCGCCCAGGCTGGCAAGTGCCCGCTAGTACCTAGAGCTGGGCAGGAGAGGGCAGAGAGCACTTCCATCTGACAGCAGGTTGCAGATTGCCTCGGAAAGAGCCGTGTCCTTGGAATGTGCAGCAAATCCTCTTTCTTTGCAAACCGCGGTTAGTGTGCAGTGCAGGTACGCTCTCCCCTTGCCAAATGGAGTGGGAAAGCTTTTCGCTAAGATAGAGACGACTAGAGAGGCAGAAGCGCGGCTCCGGAGCTATCCGGAGGAAAGTGCCGCTTCCCGGCGTCTTTCGGCTTGAAGCGGCGCTCCGGAGCGCTGCGCTGCCGCTCTACTGAGCTGTGCGCGAATTAGCCGCTTCTTCGCCTCCGAGAGGCAGAGATCGCGGTTGCTTGGAAGAGGCGAAGAACGAAGCCGCAAAGAAGCGGGCTTGTGTGCGAAGCCTTCCGACTGCTGGAGGACGGTGGCTGCCGCTCTCCTGCCTCTTGAATTCACTCTCGGCAAGCGAATGGAAAGCGTTCCAGGACAACTTGCCTGGGTTTTGACTTGGTCCGGATGCGTCCCACCTTGGCAAGTCTTGCTCGTCACCAGAGGCTCTGAGATGGACAGAAGACTGTGGCAGCTGCTGAAAAGAAGGGCAGCGGTGAGTTTGTCGACAAGCAAGAACATAGGCAGCTGCCTGTGCTTGAGAAGGAGCAGCTGCCTGGTTTTGGCAATTGCCTTCACAGCGCCCAGAAGCCCGGTGCTCTGCTGCTTTGTTTTTCGCAGTCAGTCAATTGCACACTAGTGAAGCTGAGCCAGGCTCTTCAGCTTTGCTGCTTTTGAGCATCTGTGCTCCACTTATGCTCTGTGACATCTCTCGAGGTTGTTTGCCTCGGCCAGGCTGGCAAGTGCCCGCTAGTACCTAGAGCTGGGCAGGAGAGGGCAGAGAGCACTTCCATCTGACAGCAGGTTGCAGATTGCCTCGGAAAGAGCCGTGTCCTTGGAATGTGCAGCAAATCCTCTTTCTTTGCAAACCGCGGTTAGTGTGCAGTGCAGGTACGCTCTCCCCTTGCCAAATGGAGTGGGAAAGCTTTTCGCTAAGATAGAGACGACTAGAGAGGCAGAAGCGCGGCTCCGGAGCTATCCGGAGGAAAGTGCCGCTTCCCGGCGTCTTTCGGCTTGAAGCGGCGCTCCGGAGCGCTGCGCTGCCGCTCTACTGAGCTGTGCGCGAATTAGCCGCTTCTTCGCCTCCGAGAGGCAGAGATCGCGGTTGCTTGGAAGAGGCGAAGAACGAAGCCGCAAAGAAGCGGGCTTGTGTGCGAAGCCTTCCGACTGCTGGAGAACGGTGGCTGCCGCTCTCCTGCCTCTTGAATTCACTCTCGGCAAGCGAATGGAAAGCGTTCCAGGACAACTTGCCTGGGTTTTGACTTGGTCCTGATGCGTCCCACCTTGGCAAGTCTTGCTCGTCGCCAGAGGCTCTGAGATGCACAGAAGACGGTGGCAGCTGCTGAAAAGAAGGGCAGCGGTGAGTTTGTCGACAAGCAAGAACATAGGCAGCTGCCTGTGCTTGGGAAGGAGCAGCTGCCTGGTTTTGGCAATTGCCTTCACAGCGCCCAGAAGCCCGGTGCTCTGCTGCTTTGTTTTTCGCAGTCAGTCAATTGCACACTAGTGAAGCTGAGCCAGGCTCTTCAGCTTTGCTGCTTTTGAGCATCTGTGCTCCACTTATGCTCTGTGACATCTCCCGAGGTTGTTTGCCTCGCCCAGGCTGGCAAGTGCCCGCTAGTACCTAGAGCTGGGCAGGAGAGGGCAGAGAGCACTTCCATCTGACAGCAGGTTGCAGATTGCCTCGGAAAGAGCCGTGTCCTTGGAATGTGCAGCAAATCCTCTTTCTTTGCAAACCGCGGTTAGTGTGCAGTGCAGGTACGCTCTCCCCTTGCCAAATGGAGTGGGAAAGCTTTTCGCTAAGATAGAGACGACTAGAGAGGCAGAAGCGCGGCTCCAGAGCTATCCGGAGGAAAGTGCCGCTTCCCGGCGTCTTTCGGCTTGAAGCGGCGCTCCAGAGCGCTGCGCTGCCGCTCTACTGGTCTGTGCGCGAATTAGCCGCTTCTTCGCCTCCGAGAGGCAGAGATCGCGGTTGCTTGGAAGAGGCCAAGAACGAAGGCGCAAAGAAGCGGGCTGGTGTGCGAAGCCTTCCGACTGCTGGAGGACGGTGGCTGCCGCTCTCCTGCCTGTTGAATTCACTCTCGGCAAGCGAATGGAAAGCGTTCCAGGACAACTTGCCTGGGTTTTGACTTGGTCCTGATGCGTCCCACCTTGGCAAGTCTTGCTCGTCGCCAGAGGCTCCGAGATGCACAGAAGACGGTGGCAGCTGCTGAAAAGAAGGGCAGCGGTGAGTTTGTCGACAAGCAAGAACATAGGCAGCTGCCTGTGCTTGGGAAGGAGCAGCTGCCTGGTTTTGGCAATTGCCTTCACAGCGCCCAGAAGCCCGGTGCTCTGCTGCTTTGTTTTTCGCAGTCAGTCAATTGCACACTAGTGAAGCTGAGCCAGGCTCTTCAGCTTTGCTGCTTTTGAGCATCTGTGCTCCACTTATGCTCTGTGACATCTCTGGAGGTTGTTTGCCTCGCCCAGGCTGGCAAGTGCCCGCTAGTACCTAGAGCTGGGCAGGAGAGGGCAGAGAGCACTTCTATCATACAGCAGGTTGCAGATTGCCTCGGAAAGAGCCGTGTCCTTGGAATGTGCAGCAAATCCTCTTTCTTTGCAAACCGCGGTTAGTGTGCAGTGCAGGTACGCTCTCCCCTTGCCAAATGGAGTGGGAAAGCTTTTCGCTAAGATAGAGACGACTAGAGAGGCAGAAGCGCGGCTCCGGAGCTATCCGGAGGAAAGTGCCGCTTCCCGGCGTCTTTCGGCTTGAAGCGGCGCTCCGGAGCGCTCCGCTGCCGCTCTACTGAGCTGTGCGCGAATTAGCCGCTTCTTCGCCTCCGAGAGGCAGAGATCGCGGTTGCTTGGAAGAGGCGAAGAACGAAGCCGCAAAGAAGCGGGCTTGTGTGCGAAGCCTTCCGACTGCTGGAGGACGGTGGCTGCCGCTCTCCTGCCTCTTGAATTCACTCTCGGCAAGCGAATGGAAAGCGTTCCAGGACAACTTGCCTGGGTTTTGACTTGGTCCTGATGCCTCCCACCTTGGCAAGTCTTGCTCGTCGCCAGAGGCTCTGAGATGGACAGAAGACTGTGGCAGCTGCTGAAAAGAAGGGCAGCGGTGAGTTTGTCGACAAGCAAGAACATAGGCAGCTGCCTGTGCTTGAGAAGGAGCAGCTGCCTGGTTTTGGCAATTGCCTTCACAGCGCCCAGAAGCCCGGTGCTCTGCTGCTTTGTTTTTCGCAGTCAGTCAATTGCACACTAGTGAAGCTGAGCCAGGCTCTTCAGCTTTGCTGCTTTTGAGCATCTGTGCTCCACTTATGCTCTGTGACATCTCTGGAGGTTGTTTGCCTCGGCCAGGCTGGCAAGTGCCCGCTAGTACCTAGAGCTGGGCAGGAGAGGGCAGAGAGCACTTCCATCTGACAGCAGGTTGCAGATTGCCTCGGAAAGAGCCGTGTCCTTGGAATGTGCAGCAAATCCTCTTTCTTTGCAAACCGCGGTTAGTGTGCAGTGCAGGTACGCTCTCCCCTTGCCAAATGGAGTGGGAAAGCTTTTCGCTAAGATAGAGACGACTAGAGAGGCAGAAGCGCGGCTCCGGAGCTATCCGGAGGAAAGTGCCGCTTCCCGGCGTCTTTCGGCTTGAAGCGGCGCTCCGGAGCGCTGCGCTGCCGCTCTACTGAGCTGTGCGCGAATTAGCCGCTTCTTCGCCTCCGAGAGGCAGAGATCGCGGTTGCTTGGAAGAGGCCAAGAACGAAGCCGCAAAGAAGCGGGCTGGTGTGCGAAGCCTTCCGACTGCTGGAGGACGGTGGCTGCCGCTCTCCTGCCTCTTGAATTCACTCTCGGCAAGCGAATGGAAAGCGTTCCAGGACAACTTGCCTGGGTTTTGACTTGGTCCTGATGCGTCCCACCTTGGCAAGTCTTGCTCGTCGCCAGAGGCTCCGAGATGCACAGAAGACGGTGGCAGCTGCTGAAAAGAAGGGCAGCGGTGAGTTTGTCGACAAGCAAGAACATAGGCAGCTGCCTGTGCTTGGGAAGGAGCAGCTGCCTGGTTTTGGCAATTGCCTTCACAGCGCCCAGAAGCCCGGTGCTCTGCTGCTTTGTTTTTCGCAGTCAGTCAATTGCACACTAGTGAAGCTGAGCCAGGCTCTTCAGCTTTGCTGCTTTTGAGCATCTGTGCTCCACTTATGCTCTGTGACATCTCTGGAGGTTGTTTGCCTCGGCCAGGCTGGCAAGTGCCCGCTAGTACCTAGAGCTGGGCAGGAGAGGGCAGAGAGCACTTCCATCTGACAGCAGGTTGCAGATTGCCTCGGAAAGAGCCGTGTCCTTGGAATGTGCAGCAAATCCTCTTTCTTTGCAAACCGCGGTTAGTGTGCAGTGCAGGTCCACTCTCCCCTTGCCAAATGGAGTGGGAAAGCTTTTCGCTAAGATAGAGACGACTAGAGAGGCAGAAGCACGGCTCCGGAGCTATCCGAAGGAAAGTGCCGCTTCCCGGCGTCTTTCGGCTTGAAGCGGCGCTCCGGAGCGCCGCGCTGCCGCTCTACTGAGCTGTGCGCGAATTAGCCGCTTCTTCGCCTCCGAGAGGCAGAGATCGCGGTTGCTTGGAAGAGGCGAAGAACAAAGCCGCAAAGAAGCGGGCTTGTGTGCGAAGCCTTCCGACTGCTGGAGAACGGTGGCTGCCGCTCTCCTGCCTGTTGAATTCACTCTCGGCAAGCGAATGGAAAGCGTTCCAGGACAACTTGCCTGGGTTTTGACTTGGTCCTGATGCGTCCCACCTTGGCAAGTCTTGCTCGTCGCCAGAGGCTCCGAGATGCACAGAAGACGGTGGCAGCTGCTGAAAAGAAGGGCAGCGGTGAGTTTGTCGACAAGCAAGAACATAGGCAGCTGCCTGTGCTTGAGAAGGAGCAGCTGCCTGGTTTTGGCAATTGCCTTCACAGCGCCCAGAAGCCCGGTGCTCTGCTGCTTTGTTTTTCACAGTCAGTCAATTGCACACTAGTGAAGCTGAGCCAGGCTCTTCAGCTTTGCTGCTTTTGAGCATCTGTGCTCCACTTATGCTCTGTGACATCTCTGGAGGTTGTTTGCCTCGCCGAGGCTGGCAAGTGCCCGCTAGTACCTAGAGCTGGGCAGGAGAGGGCAGAGAGCACTTCCATCTGACAGCAGGTTGCAGATTGCCTCGGAAAGAGCCGTGTCCTTGGAATGTGCAGCAAATCCTCTTTCTTTGCAAACCGCGGTTAGTGTGCAGTGCAGGTACGCTCTCCCCTTGCCAAATGGAGTGGGAAAGCTTTTCGCTAAGATAGAGACGACTAGAGAGGCAGAAGCGCGGCTCCGGAGCTATCCGGAGGAAAGTGCCGCTTCCCGGCGTCTTTCGGCTTGAAGCGGCGCTCCGGAGCGCTGCGCTGCCGCTCTACTGAGCTGTGCGCGAATTAGCCGCTTCTTCGCCTCCGAGAGGCAGAGATCGCGGTTGCTTGGAAGAGGCCAAGAACGAAGGCGCAAAGAAGCGGGCTTGTGTGCGAAGCCTTCAGACTGCCGGAGGACGGTGGCTGCCGCTCTCCTGCCTCTTGAATTCACTCTCGGCAAGCGAATGGAAAGCGTTCCAGGACAACTTGCCTGCGTTTTGACTTGGTCCTGATGCGTCCCACCTTGGCAAGTCTTGCTCGTCGCCAGAGGCTCCGAGATGCACAGAAGACGGTGGCAGCTGCTGAAAAGAAGGGCAGCGGTGAGTTTGTCGACAAGCAAGAACATAGGCAGCTGCCTGTGCTTGGGAAGGAGCAGCTGCCTGGTTTTGGCAATTGCCTTCACAGCGCCCAGAAGCCCGGTGCTCTGCTGCTTTGTTTTTCGCAGTCAGTCAATTGCACACTAGTGAAGCTGAGCCAGGCTCTTCAGCTTTGCTGCTTTTGAGCATCTGTGCTCCACTTATGCTCTGTGACATCTCTGGAGGTTGTTTGCCTCGCCCAGGCTGGCAAGTGCCCGCTAGTACCTAGAGCTGGGCAGGAGAGGGCAGAGAGCACTTCCATCTGACAGCAGGTTGCAGATTGCCTCGGAAAGAGCCGTGTCCTTGGAATGTGCAGCAAATCCTCTTTCTTTGCAAACCGCGGTTAGTGTGCAGTGCAGGTCCACTCTCCCCTTGCCAAATGGAGTGGGAAAGCTTTTCGCTAAGATAGAGACGACTAGAGAGGCAGAAGCGCGGCTCCGGAGCTATCCGGAGGAAAGTGCCGCTTCCCGGCGTCTTTCGGCTTGAAGCGGCGCTCCGGAGCGCTGCGCTGCCGCTCTACTGAGCTGTGCGCGAATTAGCCGCTTCTTCGCCTCCGAGAGGCAGAGATCGCGGTTGCTTGGAAGAGGCCAAGAACGAAGGCGCAAAGAAGCGGGCTTGTGTGCGAAGCCTTCAGACTGCCGGAGGACGGTGGCTGCCGCTCTCCTGCCTCTTGAATTCACTCTCGGCAAGCGAATGGAAAGCGTTCCAGGACAACTTGCCTGCGTTTTGACTTGGTCCTGATGCGTCCCACCTTGGCAAGTCTTGCTCGTCGCCAGAGGCTCCGAGATGCACAGAAGACGGTGGCAGCTGCTGAAAAGAAGGGCAGCGGTGAGTTTGTCGACAAGCAAGAACATAGGCAGCTGCCTGTGCTTGGGAAGGAGCAGCTGCCTGGTTTTGGCAATTGCCTTCACAGCGCCCAGAAGCCCGGTGCTCTGCTGCTTTGTTTTTCGCAGTCAGTCAATTGCACACTAGTGAAGCTGAGCCAGGCTCTTCAGCTTTGCTGCTTTTGAGCATCTGTGCTCCACTTATGCTCTGTGACATCTCTGGAGGTTGTTTGCCTCGCCCAGGCTGGCAAGTGCCCGCTAGTACCTAGAGCTGGGCAGGAGAGGGCAGAGAGCACTTCCATCTGACAGCAGGTTGCAGATTGCCTCGGAAAGAGCCGTGTCCTTGGAATGTGCAGCAAATCCTCTTTCTTTGCAAACCGCGGTTAGTGTGCAGTGCAGGTCCACTCTCCCCTTGCCAAATGGAGTGGGAAAGCTTTTCGCTAAGATAGAGACGACTAGAGAGGCAGAAGCGC
Organism: Anomalospiza imberbis; assembly: GCF_031753505.1. Lineage (NCBI taxonomy): Eukaryota > Metazoa > Chordata > Aves > Passeriformes > Viduidae > Anomalospiza > Anomalospiza imberbis. Next base: position 23,897 of record NW_027100361.1, on the reverse strand, counting down.
GGCTCCGGAGCTATCCGGAGGAAAGTGCCGCTTCCCGGCGTCTTTCGGCTTGAAGCGGCGCTCCGGAGCGCTGCGCTGCCGCTCTACTGAGCTGTGCGCGAATTAGCCGCTTCTTCGCCTCCGAGAGGCAGAGATCGCGGTTGCTTGGAAGAGGCGAAGAACGAAGCCGCAAAGAAGCGGGCTTGTGTGCGAAGCCTTCCGACTGCTGGAGGACGGTGGCTGCCGCTCTCCTGCCTCTTGAATTCACTCTCGGCAAGCGAATGGAAAGCGTTCCAGGACAACTTGCCTGGGTTTTGACTTGGTCCGGATGCGTCCCACCTTGGCAAGTCTTGCTCGTCGCCAGAGGCTCCGAGATGCACAGAAGACGGTGGCAGCTGCTGAAAAGAAGGGCAGCGGTGAGTTTGTCGACAAGCAAGAACATAGGCAGCTGCCTGTGCTTGGGAAGGAGCAGCTGCCTGGTTTTGGCAATTGCCTTCACAGCGCCCAGAAGCCCGGTGCTCTGCTGCTTTGTTTTTCGCAGTCAGTCAATTGCACACTAGTGAAGCTGAGCCAGGCTCTTCAGCTTTGCTGCTTTTGAGCATCTGTGCTCCACTTATGCTCTGTGACATCTCTGGAGGTTGTTTGCCTCGCCCAGGCTGGCAAGTGCCCGCTAGTACCTAGAGCTGGGCAGGAGAGGGCAGAGAGCACTTCTATCATACAGCAGGTTGCAGATTGCCTCGGAAAGAGCCGTGTCCTTGGAATGTGTAGCAAATCCTCTTTCTTTGCAAACCGCGGTTAGTGTGCAGTGCAGGTACGCTCTCCCCTTGCCAAATGGAGTGGGAAAGCTTTTCGCTAAGATAGAGACGACTAGAGAGGCAGAAGCGCGGCTCCGGAGCTATCCGGAGGAAAGTGCCGCTTCCCGGCGTCTTTCGGCTTGAAGCGGCGCTCCGGAGCGCTGCGCTGCCGCTCTACTGGTCTGTGCGCGAATTAGCCGCTTCTTCGCCTCCGAGAGGCAGAGATCGCGGTTGCTTGGAAGAGGCGAAGAACGAAGGCGCAAAGAAGCGGGCTTGTGTGCGAAGCCTTCCGACTGCTGGAGGACGGTGGCTGCCGCTCTCCTGCCTCTTGAATTCACTCTCGGCAAGCGAATGGAAAGCGTTCCAGGACAACTTGCCTGGGTTTTGACTTGGTCCTGATGCGTCCCACCTTGGCAAGTCTTGCTCGTCGCCAGAGGCTCCGAGATGCACAGAAGACGGTGGCAGCTGCTGAAAAGAAGGGCAGCGGTGAGTTTGTCGACAAGCAAGAACATAGGCAGCTGCCTGTGCTTGGGAAGGAGCAGCTGCCTGGTTTTGGCAATTGCCTTCACAGCGCCCAGAAGCCCGGTGCTCTGCTGCTTTGTTTTTCGCAGTCAGTCAATTGCACACTAGTGAAGCTGAGCCAGGCTCTTCAGCTTTGCTGCTTTTGAGCATCTGTGCTCCACTTATGCTCTGTGACATCTCTGGAGGTTGTTTGCCTCGCCCAGGCTGGCAAGTGCCCGCTAGTACCTAGAGCTGGGCAGGAGAGGGCAGAGAGCACTTCCATCTGACAGCAGGTTGCAGATTGCCTCGGAAAGAGCCGTGTCCTTGGAATGTGCAGCAAATCCTCTTTCTTTGCAAACCGCGGTTAGTGTGCAGTGCAGGTCCACTCTCCCCTTGCCAAATGGAGTGGGAAAGCTTTTCGCTAAGATAGAGACGACTAGAGAGGCAGAAGCACGGCTCCGGAGCTATCCGAAGGAAAGTGCCGCTTCCCGGCGTCTTTCGGCTTGAAGCGGCGCTCCGGAGCGCTGCGCTGCCGCTCTACTGAGCTGTGCGCGAATTAGCCGCTTCTTCGCCTCTGAGAGGCAGAGATCGCGGTTGCTTGGAAGAGGCGAAGAACGAAGCCGCAAAGAAGCGGGCTTGTGTGCGAAGCCTTCCGACTGCTGGAGAACGGTGGCTGCCGCTCTCCTGCCTGTTGAATTCACTCTCGGCAAGCGAATGGAAAGCGTTCCAGGACAACTTGCCTGGGTTTTGACTTGGTCCTGATGCGTCCCACCTTGGCAAGTCTTGCTCGTCGCCAGAGGCTCCGAGATGCACAGAAGACGGTGGCAGCTGCTGAAAAGAAGGGCAGCGGTGAGTTTGTCGACAAGCAAGAACATAGGCAGCTGCCTGTGCTTGAGAAGGAGCAGCTGCCTGGTTTTGGCAATTGCCTTCACAGCGCCCAGAAGCCCGGTGCTCTGCTGCTTTGTTTTTCACAGTCAGTCAATTGCACACTAGTGAAGCTGAGCCAGGCTCTTCAGCTTTGCTGCTTTTGAGCATCTGTGCTCCACGTATGCTCTGTGACATCTCTGGAGGTTGTTTGCCTCGCCCAGGCTGGCAAGTGCCCGCTAGTACCTAGAGCTGGGCAGGAGAGGGCAGAGAGCACTTCTATCATACAGCAGGTTGCAGATTGCCTCGGAAAGAGCCGTGTCCTTGGAATGTGCAGCAAATCCTCTTTCTTTGCAAACCGCGGTTAGTGTGCAGTGCAGGTACGCTCTCCCCTTGCCAAATGGAGTGGGAAAGCTTTTCGCTAAGATAGAGACGACTAGAGAGGCAGAAGTGCGGCTCCGGAGCTATCCGAAGGAAAGTGCCGCTTCCCGGCGTCTTTCGGTTTGAAGCGGCGCTCCGGAGCGCTGCGCTGCCGCTCTACTGAGCTGTGCGCGAATTAGCCGCTTCTTCGCCTCCGAGAGGCAGAGATCGCGGTTGCTTGGAAGAGGCGAAGAACGAAGCCGCAAAGAAGCGGGCTGGTGTGCGAAGCCTTCCGACTGCTGGAGGACGGTGGCTGCCGCTCTCCTGCCTGTTGAATTCACTCTCGGCAAGCGAATGGAAAGCGTTCCAGGACAACTTGCTTGGGTTTTGACTTGGTCCTGATGCGTCCCACCTTGGCAAGTCTTGCTCGTCGCCAGAGGCTCCGAGATGCACAGAAGACGGTGGCAGCTGCTGAAAAGAAGGGCAGCGGTGAGTTTGTCGACAAGCAAGAACATAGGCAGCTGCCTGTGCTTGAGAAGGAGCAGCTGCCTGGTTTTGGCAATTGCCTTCACAGCGCCCAGAAGCCCGGTGCTCTGCTGCTTTGTTTTTCGCAGTCAGTCAATTGCACACTAGTGAAGCTGAGCCAGGCTCTTCAGCTTTGCTGCTTTTGAGCATCTGTGCTCCACTTATGCTCTGTGACATCTCTCGAGGTTGTTTGCCTCGCCCAGGCTGGCAAGTGCCCGCTAGTACCTAGAGCTGGGCAGGAGAGGGCAGAGAGCACTTCCATCTGACAGCAGGTTGCAGATTGCCTCGGAAAGAGCCGTGTCCTTGGAATGTGCAGCAAATCCTCTTTCTTTGCAAACCGCGGTTAGTGTGCAGTGCAGGTACGCTCTCCCCTTGCCAAATGGAGTGGGAAAGCTTTTCGCTAAGATAGAGACGACTAGAGAGGCAGAAGCGCGGCTCCGGAGCTATCCGGAGGAAAGTGCCGCTTCCCGGCGTCTTTCGGCTTGAAGCGGCGCTCCGGAGCGCTGCGCTGCCGCTCTACTGGTCTGTGCGCGAATTAGCCGCTTCTTCGCCTCCGAGAGGCAGAGATCGCGGTTGCTTGGAAGAGGCGAAGAACGAAGGCGCAAAGAAGCGGGCTGGTGTGCAAAGCCTTCCGACTGCTGGAGGACGGTGGCTGCCGCTCTCCTGCCTGCTGAATTCACTCTCGGCAAGCGAATGGAAAGCGTTCCAGGACAACTTGCCTGAGTTTTGACTTGGTCCTGATGCGTCCCACCTTGGCAAGTCTTGCTCGTCGCCAGAGGCTCCGAGATGCACAGAAGACGGTGGCAGCTGCTGAAAAGAAGGGCAGCGGTGAGTTTGTCGACAAGCAAGAACATAGGCAGCTGCCTGTGCTTGGGAAGGAGCAGCTGCCTGGTTTTGGCAATTGCCTTCACAGCGCCCAGAAGCCCGGTGCTCTGCTGCTTTGTTTTTCGCAGTCAGTCAATTGCACACTAGTGAAGCTGAGCCAGGCTCTTCAGCTTTGCTGCTTTTGAGCATCTGTGCTCCACTTATGCTCTGTGACATCTCTGGAGGTTGTTTGCCTCGCCCAGGCTGGCAAGTGCCCGCTAGTACCTAGAGCTGGGCAGGAGAGGGCAGAGAGCACTTCTATCATACAGCAGGTTGCAGATTGCCTCGGAAAGAGCCGTGTCCTTGGAATGTGCAGCAAATCCTCTTTCTTTGCAAACCGCGGTTAGTGTGCAGTGCAGGTCCACTCTCCCCTTGCCAAATGGAATGGGAAAGCTTTTCGCTAAGATAGAGACGACTAGAGAGGCAGAAGCGCGGCTCCAGAGCTATCTGGAGGAAAGTGCCGCTTCCCGGCGTCTTTCGGCTTGAAGCGGTGCTCCGGAGCGCTGCGCTGCCGCTCTACTGGTCTGTGCGCGAATTAGCCGCTTCTTCGCCTCCGAGAGGCAGAGATCGCGGTTGCTTGGAAGAGGCGAAGAACGAAGCCGCAAAGAAGCGGGCTGGTGTGCGAAGCCTTCCGACTTCTGGAGGACGGTGGCTGCCGCTCTCCTGCCTGTTGAATTCACTCTCGGCAAGCGAATGGAAAGCGTTCCAGGACAACTTGCCTGGGTTTTGACTTGGTCCTGATGCCTCCCACCTTGGCAAGTCTTGCTCGTCGCCAGAGGCTCCGAGATGCACAGAAGACGGTGGCAGCTACTGAAAAGAAGGGCAGCGGTGAGTTTGTCGACAAGCAAGAACATAGGCAGCTGCCTGTGCTTGGGAAGGAGCAGCTGCCTGGTTTTGGCAATTGCCTTCACAGCGCCCAGAAGCCCGGTGCTCTGCTGCTTTGTTTTTCGCAGTCAGTCAATTGCACACTAGTGAAGCTGAGCCAGGCTCTTCAGCTTTGCTGCTTTTGAGCATCTGTGCTCCACTTATGCTCTGTGACATCTCTGGAGGTTGTTTGCCTCGCCCAGGCTGGCAAGTGCCCGCTAGTACCTAGAGCTGGGCAGGAGAGGGCAGAGAGCACTTCCATCTGACAGCAGGTTGCAGATTGCCTCGGAAAGAGCCGTGTCCTTGGAATGGGCAGCAAATCCTCTTTCTTTGCAAACCGCGGTTAGTGTGCAGTGCAGGTACGCTCTCCCCTTGCCAAATGGAGTGGGAAAGCTTTTCGCTAAGATAGAGACGACTAGAGAGGCAGAAGCGCGGCTCCGGAGCTATCCGGAGGAAAGTGCCGCTTCCCGGCGTCTTTCGGCTTGAAGCGGCGCTCCGGAGCGCTGCGCTGCCGCTCTACTGAGCTGTGCGCGAATTAGCCGCTTCTTCGCCTCCGAGAGGCAGAGATCGCGGTTGCTTGGAAGAGGCGAAGAACGAAGCCGCAAAGAAGCGGGCTTGTGTGCGAAGCCTTCCGACTGCCGGAGGACGGTGGCTGCCGCTCTCCTGCCTGTTGAATTCACTCTCGGCAAGCGAATGGAAAGCGTTCCAGGACAACTTGCCTGGGTTTTGACTTGGTCCTGATGCGTCCCACCTTGGCAAGTCTTGCTCGTCGCCAGAGGCTCCGAGATGCACAGAAGACGGTGGCAGCTGCTGAAAAGAAGGGCAGCGGTGAGTTTGTCGACAAGCAAGAACATAGGCAGCTGCCTGTGCTTGAGAAGGAGCAGCTGCCTGGTTTTGGCAATTGCCTTCACAGCGCCCAGAAGCCCGGTGCTCTGCTGCTTTGTTTTTCGCAGTCAGTCAATTGCACACTAGTGAAGCTGAGCCAGGCTCTTCAGCTTTGCTGCTTTTGAGCATCTGTGCTCCACTTATGCTCTGTGACATCTCTGGAGGTTGTTTGCCTCGCCCAGGCTGGCAAGTGCCCGCTAGTACCTAGAGCTGGGCAGGAGAGGGCAGAGAGCACTTCCATCTGACAGCAGGTTGCAGATTGCCTCGGAAAGAGCCGTGTCCTTGGAATGTGCAGCAAATCCTCTTTCTTTGCAAACCGCGGTTAGTGTGCAGTGCAGGTACGCTCTCCCCTTGCCAAATGGAGTGGGAAAGCTTTTCGCTAAGATAGAGACGACTAGAGAGGCAGAAGCGCGGCTCCGGAGCTATCCGGAGGAAAGTGCCGCTTCCCGGCGTCTTTCGGCTTGAAGCGGCGCTCCGGAGCGCTGCGCTGCCGCTCTACTGGTCTGTGCGCGAATTAGCCGCTTCTTCGCCTCCGAGAGGCAGAGATCGCGGTTGCTTGGAAGAGGCGAAGAACGAAGGCGCAAAGAAGCGGGCTGGTGTGCAAAGCCTTCCGACTGCTGGAGGACGGTGGCTGCCGCTCTCCTGCCTGCTGAATTCACTCTCGGCAAGCGAATGGAAAGCGTTCCAGGACAACTTGCCTGAGTTTTGACTTGGTCCTGATGCGTCCCACCTTGGCAAGTCTTGCTCGTCGCCAGAGGCTCCGAGATGCACAGAAGACGGTGGCAGCTGCTGAAAAGAAGGGCAGCGGTGAGTTTGTCGACAAGCAAGAACATAGGCAGCTGCCTGTGCTTGGGAAGGAGCAGCTGCCTGGTTTTGGCAATTGCCTTCACAGCGCCCAGAAGCCCGGTGCTCTGCTGCTTTGTTTTTCGCAGTCAGTCAATTGCACACTAGTGAAGCTGAGCCAGGCTCTTCAGCTTTGCTGCTTTTGAGCATCTGTGCTCCACTTATGCTCTGTGACATCTCTCGAGGTTGTTTGCCTCGCCCAGGCTGGCAAGTGCCCGCTAGTACCTAGAGCTGGGCAGGAGAGGGCAGAGAGCACTTCTATCATACAGCAGGTTGCAGATTGCCTCGGAAAGAGCCGTGTCCTTGGAATGTGCAGCAAATCCTCTTTCTTTGCAAACCGCGGTTAGTGTGCAGTGCAGGTCCACTCTCCCCTTGCCAAATGGAATGGGAAAGCTTTTCGCTAAGATAGAGACGACTAGAGAGGCAGAAGCGCGGCTCCAGAGCTATCTGGAGGAAAGTGCCGCTTCCCGGCGTCTTTCGGCTTGAAGCGGCGCTCCGGAGCGCTGCGCTGCCGCTCTACTGAGCTGTGCGCGAATTAGCCGCTTCTTCGCCTCCGAGAGGCAGAGATCGCGGTTGCTTGGAAGAGGCGAAGAACGAAGGCGCAAAGAAGCGGGCTTGTGTGCGAAGCCTTCCGACTGCTGGAGGACGGTGGCTGCCGCTCTCCTGCCTGTTGAATTCACTCTCGGCAAGCGAATGGAAAGCGTTCCAGGACAACTTGCCTGGGTTTTGACTTGGTCCTGATGCCTCCCACCTTGGCAAGTCTTGCTCGTCGCCAGAGGCTCCGAGATGCACAGAAGACGGTGGCAGCTACTGAAAAGAAGGGCAGCGGTGAGTTTGTCGACAAGCAAGAACATAGGCAGCTGCCTGTGCTTGGGAAGGAGCAGCTGCCTGGTTTTGGCAATTGCCTTCACAGCGCCCAGAAGCCCGGTGCTCTGCTGCTTTGTTTTTCGCAGTCAGTCAATTGCACACTAGTCAAGCTGAGCCAGGCTCTTCAGCTTTGCTGCTTTTGAGCATCTGTGCTCCACTTATGCTCTGTGACATCTCTCGAGGTTGTTTGCCTCGCCCAGGCTGGCAAGTGCCCGCTAGTACCTAGAGCTGGGCAGGAGAGGGCAGAGAGCACTTCTATCTGACAGCAGGTTGCAGATTGCCTCGGAAAGAGCCGTGTCCTTGGAATGGGCAGCAAATCCTCTTTCTTTGCAAACCGCGGTTAGTGTGCAGTGCAGGTACGCTCTCCCCTTGCCAAATGGAGTGGGAAAGCTTTTCGCTAAGATAGAGACGACTAGAGAGGCAGAAGCGCGGCTCCGGAGCTATCCGGAGGAAAGTGCCGCTTCCCGGCGTCTTTCGGCTTGAAGCGGCGCTCCGGAGCGCTCCGCTGCCGCTCTACTGAGCTGTGCGCGAATTAGCCGCTTCTTCGCCTCCGAGAGGCAGGGATCGCGGTTGCTTGGAAGAGGCCAAGAACGAAGCCGCAAAGAAGCGGGCTTGTGTGCGAAGCCTTCCGACTGCTGGAGGACGGTGGCTGCCGCTCTCCTGCCTGCTGAATTCACTCTCGGCAAGCGAATGGAAAGCGTTCCAGGACAACTTGCCTGAGTTTTGACTTGGTCCTGATGCGTCCCACCTTGGCAAGTCTTGCTCGTCGCCAGAGGCTCCGAGATGCACAGAAGACGGTGGCAGCTGCTGAAAAGAAGGGCAGCGGTGAGTTTGTCGACAAGCAAGAACATAGGCAGCTGCCTGTGCTTGGGAAGGAGCAGCTGCCTGGTTTTGGCAATTGCCTTCACAGCGCCCAGAAGCCCGGTGCTCTGCTGCTTTGTTTTTCGCAGTCAGTCAATTGCACACTAGTGAAGCTGAGCCAGGCTCTTCAGCTTTGCTGCTTTTGAGCATCTGTGCTCCACTTATGCTCTGTGACATCTCTCGAGGTTGTTTGCCTCGCCCAGGCTGGCAAGTGCCCGCTAGTACCTAGAGCTGGGCAGGAGAGGGCAGAGAGCACTTCTATCATACAGCAGGTTGCAGATTGCCTCGGAAAGAGCCGTGTCCTTGGAATGTGCAGCAAATCCTCTTTCTTTGCAAACCGCGGTTAGTGTGCAGTGCAGGTCCACTCTCCCCTTGCCAAATGGAATGGGAAAGCTTTTTGCTAAGATAGAGACGACTAGAGAGGCAGAAGCGCGGCTCCAGAGCTATCTGGAGGAAAGTGCCGCTTCCCGGCGTCTTTCGGGAAGCGGCGCTCCGGAGCGCTCCGCTGCCGCTCTACTGAGCTGTGCGCGAATTAGCCGCTTCTTCGCCTCCGAGAAGCAGAGATCGCGGTTGCTTGGAAGAGGCGAAGAACGAAGCCGCAAAGAAGCGGGCTTGTGTGCCAAGCCTTCCGACTGCCGGAGGACGGTGGCTGCCGCTCTCCTGCCTCTTGAATTCACTCTCGGCAAGCGAATGGAAAGCGTTCCAGGACAACTTGCCTGGGTTTTGACTTGGTCCTGATGCGTCCCACCTTGGCAAGTCTTGCTCGTCGCCAGAGGCTCCGAGATGCACAGAAGACGGTGGCAGCTGCTGAAAAGAAGGGCAGCGGTGAGTTTGTCGACAAGCAAGAACATAGGCAGCTGCCTGTGCTTGGGAAGGAGCAGCTGCCTGCTTTTGGCAATTGCCTTCACAGCGCCCAGAAGCCCGGTGCTCTGCTGCTTTGTTTTTCGCAGTCAATGAATTGCACACTAGTGAAGTTGAGCCAGGCTCTTCAGCTTTGCTGCTTTTGAGCATCTGTGCTCCACTTATGCTCTGTGACATCTCTCGAGGTTTTTTGCCTCGGCCAGGCTGGAAAGTGCCCGCTAGTACCTAGAGCTGGGCAGGAGAGGGCAGAGAGCACTTCCATCTGACAGCAGGTTGCAGATTGCCTCGGAAAGAGCCGTGTCCTTGCAATGTGCAGCAAATCCTCTTTCTTTGCAAACCGCGGTTAGTGTGCAGGGCAGGTACGCTCTCCCCTTGCCAACTGGAGTGGGAAAGCTTTTCGCTAAGCTAGAGATGACTAGAGAAGCAGAAGCGCGACTCCGGAGCTATCCGGAGGAAAGTGCCGCTTCCCGGCGTCTTTCGGCTTGAAGAGGCGCTCCGGAGCGCTGCGCTGCCGCTCTACTGAGCTGTGCGCGAATTAGCCGCTTCTTCGCCTCCGAGAAGCAGAGATCGCGGTTGCTTGGAAGAGGCGAAGAACGAAGCCGCAAAGAAGCGGGCTTGTGTGCCAAGCCTTCCGACTGCCGGAGGACGGTGGCTGCCGCTCTCCTGCCTCTTGAATTCACTCTCGGCAAGCGAATGGAAAGCGTTCCAGGACAACTTGCCTGGGTTTTGACTTGGTCCTGATGCGTCCCACCTTGGCAAGTCTTGCTCGTCGCCAGAGGCTGCGAGATGCACAGAAGACGGTGGCAGCTGCTGAAAAGAAGGGCAGCGGTGAGTTTGTCGACAAGCAAGAACATAGGCAGCTGCCTGTGCTTGGGAAGGAGCAGCTGGCGTCTTTTGGCAATTGCCTTCACAGCGCCCAGAAGCCCGGTGCTCTGCTGCTTTGTTTTTCGCAGTCAATGAATTGCACACTAGTGAAGTTGAGCCAGGCTCTTCAGCTTTGCTGCTTTTGAGCATCTGTGCTCCACTTATGCTCTGTGAAATCTCTCGAGGTTTTTTGCCTCGGCCAGGCTGGAAAGTGCCCGCGAGTACCTAGAGCTGGGCAGGAGAGGGCAGAGAGCACTTCCATCTGACAGCAGGTTGCAGATTGCCTCGGAAAGAGCCGTGTCCTTGCAATGTGCAGCAAATCCTCTTTCTTTGCAAACCGCGGTTAGTGTGCAGTGCAGGTACGCTCTCCCCTTGCCTACTGGAGTGGGAAAGCTTTTCGCTAAGCTAGAGATGACTAGAGAAGCAGAAGCGCGGCTCCGGAGCTATCCGGAGGAAAGTGCCGCTTCCCGGCGTCTTTCGGCTTGAAGCGGCGCTCCGGAGCGCTCCGCTGCCGCTCTACTGAGCTGTGCGCGAATTAGCCGCTTCTTCGCCTCCGAGAAGCAGAGATCGCGGTTGCTTGGAAGAGGCGAAGAACGAAGCCGCAAAGAAGCGGGCTTGTGTGCGAAGCCTTCCGACTGCCGGAGGACGGTGGCTGCCGCTCTCCTGCCTCTTGAATTCACTCTCGGCAAGCGAATGGAAAGCGTTCCAGGACAACTTGCCTGGGTTTTGACTTGGTCCTGATGCCTCCCACCTTGGCAAGTCTTGCTCGTCGCCAGAGGCTCCGAGATGCACAGAAGACGGTGGCAGCTGCTGAAAAGAAGGGCAGCGGTGAGTTTGTCGACAAGCAAGAACATAGGCAGCTGCCTGTGCTTGGGAAGGAGCAGCTGCCTGGTTTTGGCAATTGCCTTCACAGCGCCCAGAAGCCCGGTGCTCTGCTGCTTTGTTTTTCGCAGTCAGTCAATTGCACACTAGTGAAGTTGAGCCAGGCTCTTCAGCTTTGCTGCTTTTGAGCATCTGTGCTCCACTTATGCTCTGTGAAATCTCTCGAGGTTGTTTGCCTCGGCCAGGCTGGCAAGTGCCCGCTAGTACCTAGAGCTGGGCAGGAGAGGGCAGAGAACACTTCCATCTGACAGCAGGTTGCAGATTGCCTCGGAAAGAGCCGTGTCCTTGGAATGTGCAGCAAATCCTCTTTCTTTGCAAACCGCGGTTAGTGTGCAGTGCAGGTACGCTCTCCCCTTGCCAACTGGAGTGGGAAAGCTTTTCGCTAAGCTAGAGATGACTAGAGAAGCAGAAGCGCGGCTCCGGAGCTATCCGGAGGAAAGTGCCGCTTCCCGGCGTCTTTCGGCAGAAGCGGCGCTCCGGAGTGCTCCGCTGCCGCTCTACTGAGCTGTGCGCGAATTAGCCGCTTCTTCGCCTCCGAGAAGCAGAGATCGCGGTTGCTTGGAAGAGGCGAAGAACGAAGCCGCAAAGAAGCGGGCTTGTGTGCGAAGCCTTCCGACTGCTGGAAGACGGTGGCTGCTGCTCTCCTGCCTCTTGAATTCACTCTCGGCAAGCGAATGGAAAGCGTTCCAGGACAACTTGCCTGGGTTTTGACTTGGTCCTGATGCGTCCCACCTTGGCAAGTCTTGCTCGTCGCCAGAGGCTCCGAGATGCACAGAAGACGGTGGCAGCTGCTGAAAAGAAGGGCAGCGGTGAGTTTGTCGACAAGCAAGAACATAGGCAGCTGCCTGTGCTTGGGAAGGAGCAGCTGCCTGGTTTTGGCAATTGCCTTCACAGCGCCCAGAAGCCCGGTGCTCTGCTGCTTTGTTTTTCGCAGTCAATGAATTGCACACTAGTGAAGTTGAGCCAGGCTCTTCAGCTTTGCTGCTTTTGAGCATCTGTGCTCCACTTATGCTCTGTGAAATCTCTCGAGGTTGTTTGCCTCGGCCAGGCTGGAAAGTGCCCGCGAGTACCTAGAGCTGGGCAGGAGAGGGCAGAGAGCACTTCCATCTGACAGCAGGTTGCAGATTGCCTCGGAAAGAGCCGTGTCCTTGCAATGTGCAGCAAATCCTCTTTCTTTGCAAACCGCGGTTAGTGTGCAGTGCAGGTACGCTCTCCCCTTGCCAAATGGAGTGGGAAAGCTTTTCGCTAAGCTAGAGATGACTAGAGAAGCAGAAGCGCGGCTCCGGAGCTATCCGGAGGAAAGTGCCGCTTCCCGGCGTCTTTCGGCTTGAAGCGGCGCTCCGGAGCGCTGCACTGCTGCTCTACTGAGCTGTGCGCGAATTAGCCGCTTCTTCGCCTCCGAGAAGCAGAGATCGCGGTTGCTTGGAAGAGGCGAAGAACGAAGCCGCAAAGAAGCGGGCTTGTGTGCCAAGCCTTCCGACTGCCGGAGGACGGTGGCTGCCGCTCTCCTGCCTCTTGAATTCACTCTCGGCAAGCGAATGGAAAGCGTTCCAGGACAACTTGCCTGGGTTTTGACTTGGTCCTGATGCCTCCCACCTTGGCAAGTCTTGCTCGTCGCCAGAGGCTCCGAGATGCACAGAAGACGGTGGCAGCTGCTGAAAAGAAGGGCAGCGGTGAGTTTGTCGACAAGCAAGAACATAGGCAGCTGCCTGTGCTTGGGAAGGAGCAGCTGCCTGGTTTTGGCAATTGCCTTCGCAGCGCCCAGAAGCCCGGTGCTCTGCTGCTTTGTTTTTCGCAGTCAATGAATTGCACACTAGTGAAGTTGAGCCAGGCTCTTCAGCTTTGCTGCTTTTGAGCATCTGTGCTCCACTTAGGCTCTGTGAAATCTCTGGAGGTTGTTTGCCTCGGCCAGGCTGGAAAGTGCCCGCGAGTACCTAGAGCTGGGCAGGAGAGGGCAGAGAGCACTTCCATCTGACAGCAGGTTGCAGATTGCCTCGGAAAGAGCCGTGTCCTTGCAATGTGCAGCAAATCCTCTTTCTTTGCAAACCGCGGTTAGTGTGCAGTGCAGGTACGCTCTCCCCTTGCCAAATGGAGTGGGAAAGCTTTTCGCTAAGCTAGAGATGACTAGAGAAGCAGAAGCGCGGCTCCGGAGCTATCCGGAGGAAAGTGCCGCTTCCCGGCGTCTTTCGGCTTGAAGCGGCGCTCCGGAGCGCTGCACTGCTGCTCTACTGAGCTGTGCGCGAATTAGCCGCTTCTTCGCCTCCGAGAAGCAGAGATCGCGGTTGCTTGGAAGAGGCGAAGAACGAAGCCGCAAAGAAGCGGGCTTGTGTGCGAAGCCTTCCGACTGCCGGAGGACGGTGGCTGCCGCTCTCCTGCCTCTTGAATTCACTCTCGGCAAGCGAATGGAAAGCGTTCCAGGACAACTTGCCTGGGTTTTGACTTGGTCCTGATGCGTCCCACCTTGGCAAGTCTTGCTCGTCGCCAGAGGCTCCGAGATGCACAGAAGACGGTGGCAGCTGCTGAAAAGAAGGGCAGCGGTGAGTTTGTCGACAAGCAAGAACATAGGCAGCTGCCTGTGCTTGGGAAGGAGCAGCTGCCTGGTTTTGGCAATTGCCTTCACAGCGCCCAGAAGCCCGGTGCTCTGCTGCTTTGTTTTTCGCAGTCAATGAATTGCACACTAGTGAAGTTGAGCCAGGCTCTTCAGCTTTGCTGCTTTTGAGCATCTGTGCTCCACTTAGGCTCTGTGAAATCTCTGGAGGTTGTTTGCCTCGGCCAGGCTGGCAAGTGCCCGCTAGTACCTAGAGCTGGGCAGGAGAGGGCAGAGAGCACTTCCATCTGACAGCAGGTTGCAGATTGCCTCGGAAAGAGCCGTGTCCTTGCAATGTGCAGCAAATCCTCTTTCTTTGCAAACCGCGGTTAGTGTGCAGGGCAGGTACGCTCTCCCCTTGCCAACTGGAGTGGGAAAGCTTTTCGCTAAGCTAGAGATGACTAGAGAAGCAGAAGCGCGACTCCGGAGCTATCCGGAGGAAAGTGCCGCTTCCCGGCGTCTTTCGGCTTGAAGAGGCGCTCCGGAGCGCTGCGCTGCCGCTCTACTGAGCTGTGCGCGAATTAGCCGCTTCTTCGCCTCCGAGAAGCAGAGATCGCGGTTGCTTGGAAGAGGCGAAGAACGAAGCCGCAAAGAAGCGGGCTTGTGTGCCAAGCCTTCCGACTGCCGGAGGACGGTGGCTGCCGCTCTCCTGCCTCTTGAATTCACTCTCGGCAAGCGAATGGAAAGCGTTCCAGGACAACTTGCCTGGGTTTTGACTTGGTCCTGATGCGTCCCACCTTGGCAAGTCTTGCTCGTCGCCAGAGGCTGCGAGATGCACAGAAGACGGTGGCAGCTGCTGAAAAGAAGGGCAGCGGTGAGTTTGTCGACAAGCAAGAACATAGGCAGCTGCCTGTGCTTGGGAAGGAGCAGCTGGCGTCTTTTGGCAATTGCCTTCACAGCGCCCAGAAGCCCGGTGCTCTGCTGCTTTGTTTTTCGCAGTCAATGAATTGCACACTAGTGAAGTTGAGCCAGGCTCTTCAGCTTTGCTGCTTTTGAGCATCTGTGCTCCACTTATGCTCTGTGAAATCTCTCGAGGTTTTTTGCCTCGGCCAGGCTGGAAAGTGCCCGCGAGTACCTAGAGCTGGGCAGGAGAGGGCAGAGAGCACTTCCATCTGACAGCAGGTTGCAGATTGCCTCGGAAAGAGCCGTGTCCTTGCAATGTGCAGCAAATCCTCTTTCTTTGCAAACCGCGGTTAGTGTGCAGTGCAGGTACGCTCTCCCCTTGCCTACTGGAGTGGGAAAGCTTTTCGCTAAGCTAGAGATGACTAGAGAGGCAGAAGCGCGGCTCCGGAGCTATCCGGAGGAAAGTGCCGCTTCCCGGCGTCTTTCGGCTTGAAGCGGCGCTCCGGAGCGCTCCGCTGCCGCTCTACTGAGCTGTGCGCGAATTAGCCGCTTCTTCGCCTCCGAGAAGCAGAGATCGCGGTTGCTTGGAAGAGGCGAAGAACGAAGCCGCAAAGAAGCGGGCTTGTGTGCGAAGCCTTCCGACTGCCGGAGGACGGTGGCTGCCGCTCTCCTGCCTCTTGAATTCACTCTCGGCAAGCGAATGGAAAGCGTTCCAGGACAACTTGCCTGGGTTTTGACTTGGTCCTGATGCCTCCCACCTTGGCAAGTCTTGCTCGTCGCCAGAGGCTGCGAGATGCACAGAAGACGGTGGCAGCTGCTGAAAAGAAGGGCAGCGGTGAGTTTGTCGACAAGCAAGAACATAGGCAGCTGCCTGTGCTTGGGAAGGAGCAGCTGCCTGGTTTTGGCAATTGCCTTCACAGCGCCCAGAAGCCCGGTGCTCTGCTGCTTTGTTTTTCGCAGTCAGTCAATTGCACACTAGTGAAGTTGAGCCAGGCTCTTCAGCTTTGCTGCTTTTGAGCATCTGTGCTCCACTTATGCTCTGTGAAATCTCTCGAGGTTGTTTGCCTCGGCCAGGCTGGCAAGTGCCCGCTAGTACCTAGAGCTGGGCAGGAGAGGGCAGAGAACACTTCCATCTGACAGCAGGTTGCAGATTGCCTCGGAAAGAGCCGTGTCCTTGGAATGTGCAGCAAATCCTCTTTCTTTGCAAACCGCGGTTAGTGTGCAGTGCAGGTACGCTCTCCCCTTGCCAACTGGAGTGGGAAAGCTTTTCGCTAAGCTAGAGATGACTAGAGAAGCAGAAGCGCGGCTCCGGAGCTATCCGGAGGAAAGTGCCGCTTCCCGGCGTCTTTCGGCAGAAGCGGCGCTCCGGAGTGCTCCGCTGCCGCTCTACTGAGCTGTGCGCGAATTAGCCGCTTCTTCGCCTCCGAGAAGCAGAGATCGCGGTTGCTTGGAAGAGGCGAAGAACGAAGCCGCAAAGAAGCGGGCTTGTGTGCGAAGCCTTCCGACTGCTGGAAGACGGTGGCTGCTGCTCTCCTGCCTGTTGAATTCACTCTCGGCAAGCGAATGGAAAGCGTTCCAGGACAACTTGCCTGGGTTTTGACTTGGTCCTGATGCGTCCCACCTTGGCAAGTCTTGCTCGTCGCCAGAGGCTCCGAGATGCACAGAAGACGGTGGCAGCTGCTGAAAAGAAGGGCAGCGGTGAGTTTGTCGACAAGCAAGAACATAGGCAGCTGCCTGTGCTTGGGAAGGAGCAGCTGCCTGGTTTTGGCAATTGCCTTCACAGCGCCCAGAAGCCCGGTGCTCTGCTGCTTTGTTTTTCGCAGTCAATGAATTGCACACTAGTGAAGTTGAGCCAGGCTCTTCAGCTTTGCTGCTTTTGAGCATCTGTGCTCCACTTATGCTCTGTGAAATCTCTCGAGGTTTTTTGCCTCGGCCAGGCTGGAAAGTGCCCGCTAGTACCTAGAGCTGGGCAGGAGAGGGCAGAGAGCACTTCCATCTGACAGCAGGTTGCAGATTGCCTCGGAAAGAGCCGTGTCCTTGGAATGTGCAGCAAATCCTCTTTCTTTGCAAACCGCGGTTAGTGTGCAGTGCAGGTACGCTCTCCCCTTGCCAACTGGAGTGGGAAAGCTTTTCGCTAAGCTAGAGATGACTAGAGAAGCAGAAGCGCGGCTCCGGAGCTATCCGGAGGAAAGTGCCGCTTCCCGGCGTCTTTCGGCAGAAGCGGCGCTCCGGAGTGCTCCGCTGCCGCTCTACTGAGCTGTGCGCGAATTAGCCGCTTCTTCGCCTCCGAGAAGCAGAGATCGCGGTTGCTTGGAAGAGGCGAAGAACGAAGCCGCAAAGAAGCGGGCTTGTGTGCCAAGCCTTCCGACTGCTGGAGGACGGTGGCTGCCGCTCTCCTGCCTCTTGAATTCACTCTCGGCAAGCGAATGGAAAGCGTTCCAGGACAACTTGCCTGGGTTTTGACTTGGTCCTGATGCCTCCCACCTTGGCAAGTCTTGCTCGTCGCCAGAGGCTCCGAGATGCACAGAAGACGGTGGCAGCTGCTGAAAAGAAGGGCAGCGGTGAGTTTGTCGACAAGCAAGAACATAGGCAGCTGCCTGTGCTTGGGAAGGAGCAGCTGCCTGGTTTTGGCAATTGCCTTCACAGCGCCCAGAAGCCCGGTGCTCTGCTGCTTTGTTTTTCGCAGTCAATGAATTGCACACTAGTGAAGTTGAGCCAGGCTCTTCAGCTTTGCTGCTTTTGAGCATCTGTGCTCCACTTATGCTCTGTGACATCTCTCGAGGTTGTTTGCCTCGGCCAGGCTGGAAAGTGCCCGCGAGTACCTAGAGCTGGGCAGGAGAGGGCAGAGAGCACTTCCATCTGACAGCAGGTTGCAGATTGCCTCGGAAAGAGCCGTGTCCTTGCAATGTGCAGCAAATCCTCTTTCTTTGCAAACCGCGGTTAGTGTGCAGTGCAGGTACGCTCTCCCCTTGCCAAATGGAGTGGGAAAGCTTTTCGCTAAGCTAGAGATGACTAGAGAAGCAGAAGCGCGGCTCCGGAGCTATCCGGAGGAAAGTGCCGCTTCCCGGCGTCTTTCGGCTTGAAGCGGCGCTCCGGAGCGCTGCACTGCTGCTCTACTGAGCTGTGCGCGAATTAGCCGCTTCTTCGCCTCCGAGAAGCAGAGATCGCGGTTGCTTGGAAGAGGCGAAGAACGAAGCCGCAAAGAAGCGGGCTTGTGTGCGAAGCCTTCCGACTGCCGGAGGACGGTGGCTGCCGCTCTCCTGCCTCTTGAATTCACTCTCGGCAAGCGAATGGAAAGCGTTCCAGGACAACTTGCCTGGGTTTTGACTTGGTCCTGATGCGTCCCACCTTGGCAAGTCTTGCTCGTCGCCAGAGGCTGCGAGATGCACAGAAGACGGTGGCAGCTGCTGAAAAGAAGGGCAGCGGTGAGTTTGTCGACAAGCAAGAACATAGGCAGCTGCCTGTGCTTGGGAAGGAGCAGCTGCCTGGTTTTGGCAATTGCCTTCGCAGCGCCCAGAAGCCCGGTGCTCTGCTGCTTTGTTTTTCGCAGTCAATGAATTGCACACTAGTGAAGTTGAGCCAGGCTCTTCAGCTTTGCTGCTTTTGAGCATCTGTGCTCCACTTATGCTCTGTGACATCTCTCGAGGTTGTTTGCCTCGGCCAGGCTGGAAAGTGCCCGCGAGTACCTAGAGCTGGGCAGGAGAGGGCAGAGAGCACTTCCATCTGACAGCAGGTTGCAGATTGCCTCGGAAAGAGCCGTGTCCTTGGAATGTGCAGCAAATCCTCTTTCTTTGCAAACCGCGGTTAGTGTGCAGTGCAGGTACGCTCTCCCCTTGCCTACTGGAGTGGGAAAGCTTTTCGCTAAGCTAGAGATGACTAGAGAAGCAGAAGCGCGGCTCCGGAGCTATCCGGAGGAAAGTGCCGCTTCCCGGCGTCTTTCGGCTTGAAGCGGCGCTCCGGAGCGCTCCGCTGCCGCTCTACTGAGCTTGTGCGCGAATTAGCCGCTTCTTCGCCTCCGAGAAGCAGAGATCGCGGTTGCTTGGAAGAGGCGAAGAACGAAGCCGCAAAGAAGCGGGCTTGTGTGCGAAGCCTTCCGACTGCCGGAGGACGGTGGCTGCCGCTCTCCTGCCTCTTGAATTCACTCTCGGCAAGCGAATGGAAAGCGTTCCAGGACAACTTGCCTGGGTTTTGACTTGGTCCTGATGCCTCCCACCTTGGCAAGTCTTGCTCGTCGCCAGAGGCTGCGAGATGCACAGAAGACGGTGGCAGCTGCTGAAAAGAAGGGCAGCGGTGAGTTTGTCGACAAGCAAGAACATAGGCAGCTGCCTGTGCTTGGGAAGGAGCAGCTGCCTGGTTTTGGCAATTGCCTTCACAGCGCCCAGAAGCCCGGTGCTCTGCTGCTTTGTTTTTCGCAGTCAGTCAATTGCACACTAGTGAAGTTGAGCCAGGCTCTTCAGCTTTGCTGCTTTTGAGCATCTGTGCTCCACTTATGCTCTGTGAAATCTCTCGAGGTTGTTTGCCTCGGCCAGGCTGGCAAGTGCCCGCTAGTACCTAGAGCTGGGCAGGAGAGGGCAGAGAACACTTCCATCTGACAGCAGGTTGCAGATTGCCTCGGAAAGAGCCGTGTCCTTGGAATGTGCAGCAAATCCTCTTTCTTTGCAAACCGCGGTTAGTGTGCAGTGCAGGTACGCTCTCCCCTTGCCAACTGGAGTGGGAAAGCTTTTCGCTAAGCTAGAGATGACTAGAGAAGCAGAAGCGCGGCTCCGGAGCTATCCGGAGGAAAGTGCCGCTTCCCGGCGTCTTTCGGCAGAAGCGGCGCTCCGGAGTGCTCCGCTGCCGCTCTACTGAGCTGTGCGCGAATTAGCCGCTTCTTCGCCTCCGAGAAGCAGAGATCGCGGTTGCTTGGAAGAGGCGAAGAACGAAGCCGCAAAGAAGCGGGCTTGTGTGCGAAGCCTTCCGACTGCTGGAAGACGGTGGCTGCTGCTCTCCTGCCTGTTGAATTCACTCTCGGCAAGCGAATGGAAAGCGTTCCAGGACAACTTGCCTGGGTTTTGACTTGGTCCTGATGCGTCCCACCTTGGCAAGTCTTGCTCGTCGCCAGAGGCTCCGAGATGCACAGAAGACGGTGGCAGCTGCTGAAAAGAAGGGCAGCGGTGAGTTTGTCGACAAGCAAGAACATAGGCAGCTGCCTGTGCTTGGGAAGGAGCAGCTGCCTGGTTTTGGCAATTGCCTTCACAGCGCCCAGAAGCCCGGTGCTCTGCTGCTTTGTTTTTCGCAGTCAATGAATTGCACACTAGTGAAGTTGAGCCAGGCTCTTCAGCTTTGCTGCTTTTGAGCATCTGTGCTCCACTTATGCTCTGTGAAATCTCTCGAGGTTTTTTGCCTCGGCCAGGCTGGAAAGTGCCCGCTAGTACCTAGAGCTGGGCAGGAGAGGGCAGAGAGCACTTCCATCTGACAGCAGGTTGCAGATTGCCTCGGAAAGAGCCGTGTCCTTGCAATGTGCAGCAAATCCTCTTTCTTTGCAAACCGCGGTTAGTGTGCAGTGCAGGTACGCTCTCCCCTTGCCAAATGGAGTGGGAAAGCTTTTCGCTAAGCTAGAGATGACTAGAGAAGCAGAAGCGCGGCTCCGGAGCTATCCGGAGGAAAGTGCCGCTTCCCGGCGTCTTTCGGCAGAAGCGGCGCTCCGGAGTGCTCCGCTGCCGCTCTACTGAGCTGTGCGCGAATTAGCCGCTTCTTCGCCTCCGAGAAGCAGAGATCGCGGTTGCTTGGAAGAGGCGAAGAACGAAGCCGCAAAGAAGCGGGCTTGTGTGCCAAGCCTTCCGACTGCTGGAGGACGGTGGCTGCCGCTCTCCTGCCTCTTGAATTCACTCTCGGCAAGCGAATGGAAAGCGTTCCAGGACAACTTGCCTGGGTTTTGACTTGGTCCTGATGCGTCCCACCTTGGCAAGTCTTGCTCGTCGCCAGAGGCTCCGAGATGCACAGAAGACGGTGGCAGCTGCTGAAAAGAAGGGCAGCGGTGAGTTTGTCGACAAGCAAGAACATAGGCAGCTGCCTGTGCTTGGGAAGGAGCAGCTGCCTGGTTTTGGCAATTGCCTTCACAGCGCCCAGAAGCCCGGTGCTCTGCTGCTTTGTTTTTCGCAGTCAATGAATTGCACACTAGTGAAGTTGAGCCAGGCTCTTCAGCTTTGCTGCTTTTGAGCATCTGTGCTCCACTTATGCTCTGTGACATCTCTCGAGGTTGTTTGCCTCGGCCAGGCTGGAAAGTGCCCGCGAGTACCTAGAGCTGGGCAGGAGAGGGCAGAGAGCACTTCCATCTGACAGCAGGTTGCAGATTGCCTCGGAAAGAGCCGTGTCCTTGCAATGTGCAGCAAATCCTCTTTCTTTGCAAACCGCGGTTAGTGTGCAGTGCAGGTACGCTCTCCCCTTGCCAAATGGAGTGGGAAAGCTTTTCGCTAAGCTAGAGATGACTAGAGAAGCAGAAGCGCGGCTCCGGAGCTATCCGGAGGAAAGTGCCGCTTCCCGGCGTCTTTCGGCTTGAAGCGGCGCTCCGGAGCGCTGCACTGCTGCTCTACTGAGCTGTGCGCGAATTAGCCGCTTCTTCGCCTCCGAGAAGCAGAGATCGCGGTTGCTTGGAAGAGGCGAAGAACGAAGCCGCAAAGAAGCGGGCTTGTGTGCGAAGCCTTCCGACTGCCGGAGGACGGTGGCTGCCGCTCTCCTGCCTCTTGAATTCACTCTCGGCAAGCGAATGGAAAGCGTTCCAGGACAACTTGCCTGGGTTTTGACTTGGTCCTGATGCCTCCCACCTTGGCAAGTCTTGCTCGTCGCCAGAGGCTGCGAGATGCACAGAAGACGGTGGCAGCTGCTGAAAAGAAGGGCAGCGGTGAGTTTGTCGACAAGCAAGAACATAGGCAGCTGCCTGTGCTTGGGAAGGAGCAGCTGCCTGGTTTTGGCAATTGCCTTCGCAGCGCCCAGAAGCCCGGTGCTCTGCTGCTTTGTTTTTCGCAGTCAATGAATTGCACACTAGTGAAGTTGAGCCAGGCTCTTCAGCTTTGCTGCTTTTGAGCATCTGTGCTCCACTTATGCTCTGTGACATCTCTCGAGGTTGTTTGCCTCGGCCAGGCTGGAAAGTGCCCGCGAGTACCTAGAGCTGGGCAGGAGAGGGCAGAGAGCACTTCCATCTGACAGCAGGTTGCAGATTGCCTCGGAAAGAGCCGTGTCCTTGGAATGTGCAGCAAATCCTCTTTCTTTGCAAACCGCGGTTAGTGTGCAGTGCAGGTACGCTCTCCCCTTGCCAAATGGAGTGGGAAAGCTTTTCGCTAAGCTAGAGATGACTAGAGAAGCAGAAGCGCGGCTCCGGAGCTATCCGGAGGAAAGTGCCGCTTCCCGGCGTCTTTCGGCTTGAAGCGGCGCTCCGGAGCGCTGCACTGCTGCTCTACTGAGCTGTGCGCGAATTAGCCGCTTCTTCGCCTCCGAGAAGCAGAGATCGCGGTTGCTTGGAAGAGGCGAAGAACGAAGCCGCAAAGAAGCGGGCTTGTGTGCGAAGCCTTCCGACTGCCGGAGGACGGTGGCTGCCGCTCTCCTGCCTCTTGAATTCACTCTCGGCAAGCGAATGGAAAGCGTTCCAGGACAACTTGCCTGGGTTTTGACTTGGTCCTGATGCCTCCCACCTTGGCAAGTCTTGCTCGTCGCCAGAGGCTGCGAGATGCACAGAAGACGGTGGCAGCTGCTGAAAAGAAGGGCAGCGGTGAGTTTGTCGACAAGCAAGAACATAGGCAGCTGCCTGTGCTTGGGAAGGAGCAGCTGCCTGGTTTTGGCAATTGCCTTCACAGCGCCCAGAAGCCCGGTGCTCTGCTGCTTTGTTTTTCGCAGTCAGTCAATTGCACACTAGTGAAGTTGAGCCAGGCTCTTCAGCTTTGCTGCTTTTGAGCATCTGTGCTCCACTTATGCTCTGTGAAATCTCTCGAGGTTGTTTGCCTCGGCCAGGCTGGCAAGTGCCCGCTAGTACCTAGAGCTGGGCAGGAGAGGGCAGAGAACACTTCCATCTGACAGCAGGTTGCAGATTGCCTCGGAAAGAGCCGTGTCCTTGGAATGTGCAGCAAATCCTCTTTCTTTGCAAACCGCGGTTAGTGTGCAGTGCAGGTACGCTCTCCCCTTGCCAACTGGAGTGGGAAAGCTTTTCGCTAAGCTAGAGATGACTAGAGAAGCAGAAGCGCGGCTCCGGAGCTATCCGGAGGAAAGTGCCGCTTCCCGGCGTCTTTCGGCAGAAGCGGCGCTCCGGAGTGCTCCGCTGCCGCTCTACTGAGCTGTGCGCGAATTAGCCGCTTCTTCGCCTCCGAGAAGCAGAGATCGCGGTTGCTTGGAAGAGGCGAAGAACGAAGCCGCAAAGAAGCGGGCTTGTGTGCGAAGCCTTCCGACTGCTGGAAGACGGTGGCTGCTGCTCTCCTGCCTGTTGAATTCACTCTCGGCAAGCGAATGGAAAGCGTTCCAGGACAACTTGCCTGGGTTTTGACTTGGTCCTGATGCGTCCCACCTTGGCAAGTCTTGCTCGTCGCCAGAGGCTCCGAGATGCACAGAAGACGGTGGCAGCTGCTGAAAAGAAGGGCAGCGGTGAGTTTGTCGACAAGCAAGAACATAGGCAGCTGCCTGTGCTTGGGAAGGAGCAGCTGCCTGGTTTTGGCAATTGCCTTCACAGCGCCCAGAAGCCCGGTGCTCTGCTGCTTTGTTTTTCGCAGTCAATGAATTGCACACTAGTGAAGTTGAGCCAGGCTCTTCAGCTTTGCTGCTTTTGAGCATCTGTGCTCCACTTATGCTCTGTGAAATCTCTCGAGGTTTTTTGCCTCGGCCAGGCTGGAAAGTGCCCGCTAGTACCTAGAGCTGGGCAGGAGAGGGCAGAGAGCACTTCCATCTGACAGCAGGTTGCAGATTGCCTCGGAAAGAGCCGTGTCCTTGGAATGTGCAGCAAATCCTCTTTCTTTGCAAACCGCGGTTAGTGTGCAGTGCAGGTACGCTCTCCCCTTGCCAACTGGAGTGGGAAAGCTTTTCGCTAAGCTAGAGATGACTAGAGAAGCAGAAGCGCGGCTCCGGAGCTATCCGGAGGAAAGTGCCGCTTCCCGGCGTCTTTCGGCAGAAGCGGCGCTCCGGAGTGCTCCGCTGCCGCTCTACTGAGCTGTGCGCGAATTAGCCGCTTCTTCGCCTCCGAGAAGCAGAGATCGCGGTTGCTTGGAAGAGGCGAAGAACGAAGCCGCAAAGAAGCGGGCTTGTGTGCCAAGCCTTCCGACTGCTGGAGGACGGTGGCTGCCGCTCTCCTGCCTCTTGAATTCACTCTCGGCAAGCGAATGGAAAGCGTTCCAGGACAACTTGCCTGGGTTTTGACTTGGTCCTGATGCCTCCCACCTTGGCAAGTCTTGCTCGTCGCCAGAGGCTCCGAGATGCACAGAAGACGGTGGCAGCTGCTGAAAAGAAGGGCAGCGGTGAGTTTGTCGACAAGCAAGAACATAGGCAGCTGCCTGTGCTTGGGAAGGAGCAGCTGCCTGGTTTTGGCAATTGCCTTCACAGCGCCCAGAAGCCCGGTGCTCTGCTGCTTTGTTTTTCGCAGTCAATGAATTGCACACTAGTGAAGTTGAGCCAGGCTCTTCAGCTTTGCTGCTTTTGAG
>NW_027100360.1:0-54308 GCF_031753505.1 Anomalospiza imberbis | reverse complement strand
CAGGAAAAGGGACGGTCTTTGTCTCCAGGGGCTGTGGCCCTGAGTGGCCGGCTGCCTGCAAAATATCCGAACGGACGAGGATACGTCCCAGACCCAACCTGCCCCCACCTCAAACCTGTGCTGCCCTGACAGTCCCAAGGGAACCCTACAAACTGACATCAGGAACCTGGGCTGGCCACTTTTCTTTCCCAGGAAAAAGGGCCGGTCTTTGTCACCAATGTCCTCTGGCCCTGAGTGGCCGGCTGCCTGCAAAATATCCGAACGGACGAGGATACGTCCCAGACCCAACCTGCCCCCACCTCAAACCTGTGCTGCCCAGACAGTCCCAAGGGAACCCTACAAACTGACATCAGGAACCTGGGCTGGCCACTTTTCTTTCCCAGGGAAAAGGGCCGGTCTATGTCTCCAGGGGCCTGCGGCACTGAGTGTCCGGCTGCCTGCAAAATATCCGAACGGACGAGGATACGTCCCAGACCCAACCTGCCCCCACCTCAAACCTGTGCTGCCCTGACAGTCCCAAGGGAACCCTACAAACTGACACCAGGAACCCTGGGCTGGCCACTTTTCTTTCCCAGGGAAAAGGGCAGGTCTATGTCTCCAGGGGCTGTGGCCCTGAGTGGCCGGCTGCCTGCAAAATGTCCGAACGGACGAGGATACGTCCCAGACCCAACCTGCCCCCACCTCAAACCTGTGCTGCCCTGACAGTCCCAAGGGAACCCTACAAACTGACATGAGGAACCTGGGCTGGCAACTTTTCTTTCCCAGGGAAAAGGGCCGGTCTTTGTCTCCAGGGGCTGTGGCCCCTGAGTGGCCGGCTGCCTGCAAAATATCCGAACGGACGAGGATACGTCCCAGACCCAACCTGCCCCCACCTCAAACCTGTGCTGCCCTGACAGTCCCAAGGGAACCCTACAAACTGACACCAGGAACCTGGGCTGGCCACTTTTCTTTCCCAGGGAAAAGGGCCGGTCTATGTCTCCAGGGGCTGTGGCCCTGAGTGGCCGGCTGCCTGCAAAATGTCCGAACGGACGAGGATACGTCCCAGACCCAACCTGCCCCACCTCAAACCTGTGCTGCCCTGACAGTCCCAAAGGGAACCCTACAAACTGACATGAGGAACCTGGGCTGGCAAACTTTTCTTTCCCAGGGAAAAGGGCCGGTCTTTGTCTCCAGGGGCTGTGGCCCTGAGTGGCCGGCTGCCTGCAAAATATCCGAACGGACGAGGATACGTCCCAGACCCAACCTGCCCCCACCTCAAACCTGTGCTGCCCTGACAGTCCCAAGGGAACCCTACAAACTGACATCAGGAACCTGGGCTGGCCACTTTTCTTTCCCAGGGAAAAGGGCCGGTCTTTGTCTCCAGGGGCTGTGGCCCTGAATGGCCGGCTGCCTGCAAAATATCCGAACGGACGAGGATACGTCCCAGACCCAACCTGCCCCCACCTCAAACCTGTGCTGCCCTGACAGTCCCAAGGGAACCCTACAAACTGACACCAGGAACCTGGGCTGGCAACTTTTCTTTCCCAGGAAAAAGGGCCGGTCTTTGTCACCAATGTCCTCTGGCCCTGAGTGGCCGGCTGCCTGCAAAATATCCGAACGGACGAGGATACGTCCCAGACCCAACCTGCCCCCACCTCAAACCTGTGCTGCCCAGACAGTCCCAAGGGAACCCTACAAACTGACATCAGGAACCTGGGCTGGCCACTTTTCTTTCCCAGGGAAAAGGGCCGGTCTTTGTCTCCAGGGGCTGTGGCCCTGAGTGGCCGGCTGCCTGCAAAATATCCGAACGGACGAGGATACGTCCCAGACCCAACCTGCCCCCACCTCAAACTTGTGCTGCCCTGACAGTCCCAAGGGAACCCTACAAACTGACACCAGGAACCTGGGCTGGCAACTTTTCTTTCCCAGGAAAAAGGGCCGGTCTTTGTCACCAATGTCCTCTGGCCCTGAGTGGCCGGCTGCCTGCAAAATATCCGAACGGACGAGGATACGTCCCAGACCCAACCTGCCCCCACCTCAAACTTGTGCTGCCCTGACAGTCCCAAGGGAACCCTACAAACTGACATCAGGAACCTGGGCTGGCCACTTTTCTTTCCCAGGGAAAAGGGCCGGTCTTTGTTTCCATGGGCCTGTGGCCCTGAGTGGCCGGCTGCCTGCAAAATATCCGAACGGACGATGATACGTCCCAGACCCAACCTGCCCCCACCTCAAACCTGTGCTGCCCTGACAGTCCCAAGGGAACCCTACAAACTGACATCAGGAACCTGGGCTGGCCACTTTTCTTTCCCAGGGAAAAGGGCCGGTCTTTGTCACCAATGTCCTCTGGCCCTGAGTGGCCGGCTGCCTGCAAAATATCCGAACGGACGAGGATACGTCCCAGACCCAACCTGCCCCCCACCTCAAACCTGTGCTGACCTGACAGTCCCAAGGGAACCCTACAAACTGACATCAGGAACCTGGGCTGGCCACTTTTCTTTCCCAGGGAAAAGGGCCGGTCTATGTCTCCAGGGGCCTGCGGCACTGAGTGTCCGGCTGCCTGCAAAATATCCGAACGGACGAGGATACGTCCCAGACCCAACCTGCCCCCACCTCAAACCTGTGCTGCCCTGACAGTCCCAAGGGAACCCTACAAACTGACATCAGGAACCTGGGCTGGCAACTTGTCTTTCCCAGGGAAAAGGCACGGCCTATGTCTCCAGGGGCTGTGGCCCTGAGTGGCCGGCTGCCTGCAAAATATCCGAACGGACGAGGATACGTCCCAGACCCAACCTGACCCCACCTCAAACCTGTGCTGCCCTGACAGTCCCAAGGGAACCCTACAAACTGACACCAGGAACCTGGGCTGGCCACTTTTCTTTCCCAGGAAAAAGGGCCGGTCTTTGTCTCTAGGGGCCCCTGGCCCTGAATGTCCGGCTGCCTGCAAAATATCCGAACGGACGAGGATACGTCCCAGACCCAACCTGCCCCCACCTCAAACCTGTGCTGCCCTGAAAGTCCCAAGGGAACCCTACAAACTGACATCAGGAACCTGGGCTGGCCACTTTTCTTTCCCAGGGAAAAGGGCCGGTCTTTGTCTCCAGGGGCTGTGGCCCTGAGTGGCCGGCTGCCTGCAAAATATCCGAACGGACGAGGATACGTCCCAGACCCAACCTGCCCCCACCTCAAACCTGTGCTGCCCTGACAGTCCCAAGGGAACCCTACAAACTGACATCAGGAACCTGGGCTGGCCACTTTTCTTTCCCAGGAAAAAGGGCCGGTCTTTGTCACCAATGTCCTCTGGCCCTGAGTGGCCGGCTGCCTGCAAAATATCCGAACGGACGAGGATACGTCCCAGACCCAACCTGCCCCCACCTCAAACCTGTGCTGCCCAGACAGTCCCAAGGGAACCCTACAAACTGACATCAGGAACCTGGGCTGGCCACTTTTCTTTCCCAGGGAAAAGGGCCGGTCTATGTCTCCAGGGGCCTGCGGCACTGAGTGTCCGGCTGCCTGCAAAATATCCGAACGGACGAGGATACGTCCCAGACCCAACCTGCCCCCACCTCAAACCTGTGCTGCCCTGACAGTCCCAAGGGAACCCTACAAACTGACACCAGGAACCTGGGCTGGCCACTTTTCTTTCCCAGGGAAAAGGGCAGGTCTATGTCTCCAGTGGCTGTGGCCCTGAGTGGCCGGCTGCCTGCAAAATGTCCGAACGGACGAGGATACGTCCCAGACCCAACCTGCCCCCACCTCAAACCTGTGCTGCCCTGACAGTCCCAAGGGAACCCTACAAACTGACATGAGGAACCTGGGCTGGCAACTTTTCTTTCCCAGGGAAAAGGCACGGCCTATGTCTCCAGGGGCTGTGGCCCTGAGTGGCCGGCTGCCTGCAAAAATATCCGAACGGACGAGGATACGTCCCAGACCCAACCTGCCCCCACCTCAAACCTGTGCTGCCCTGACAGTCCCAAGGGAACCCTACAAACTGACACCAGGAACCTGGGCTGGCCACTTTTCTTTCCCAGGGAAAAGGGCAGGTCTATGTCTCCAGGGGCTGTGGCCCTGAGTGGCCGGCTGCCTGCAAAATGTCCGAACGGACGAGGATACGTCCCAGACCCAACCTGCCCCCACCTCAAACCTGTGCTGCCCTGACAGTCCCAAGGGAACCTACAAACTGACATGAGGAACCTGGGCTGGCAACTTTTCTTTCCCAGGGAAAAGGGCCGGTCTTTGTCTCCAGGGGCTGTGGCCCTGAGTGGCCGGCTGCCTGCAAAATATCCGAACGGACGAGGATACGTCCCCAGACCCAACCTGCCCCCACCTCAAACTTGTGCTGCCCTGACAGTCCCAAGGGAACCCTACAAACTGACATCAGGAACCTGGGCTGGCCACTTTTCTTTCCCAGGGAAAAGGGCCGGTCTTTGTCTCCAGGGGCTGTGGCCCTGAATGGCCGGCTGCCTGCAAAATATCCGAACGGACGAGGATACGTCCCAGACCCAACCTGCCCCCACCTCAAACCTGTGCTGCCCTGACAGTCCCAAGGGAACCCTACAAACTGACACCAGGAACCTGGGCTGGCAACTTTTCTTTCCCAGAAAAAGGGCCGGTCTTTGTCACCAATGTCCTCTGGCCCTGAGTGGCCGGCTGCCTGCAAAAATATCCGAACGGACGAGGATACGTCCCAAACCCAACCTGCCCCCACCTCAAACCTGTGCTGCCCAGACAGTCCCAAGGGAACCCTACAAACTGACATCAGGAAACCTGGGCTGGCCACTTTTCTTTCCCAGGGAAAAGGGCCCGGTCTATGTCTCCAGGGGCCTGCGGCACTGAGTGTCCGGCTGCCTGCAAAATATCCGAACGGACGAGGATATGTCCCAGACCCAACCTGCCCCCACCTCAAACCTGTGCTGCCCTGACAGTCCCAAGGGAACCCTACAAACTGACATCAGGAACCTGGGCTGGCAACTTGTCTTTCCAGGGAAAAGGCACGGCCTATGTCTCCAGGGGCTGTGGCCCTGAGTGGCCGGCTGCCTGCAAAATATCCGAACGGACGAGGATACGTCCCAGACCCAACCTGACCCCACCTCAAACCTGTGCTGCCCTGACAGTCCCAAGGGAACCCTACAAACTGACACCAGGAACCTGGGCTGGCCACTTTTCTTTCCCAGGGAAAAGGGCCGGTCTTTGTCTCCAGGGGCCCCTGGCCCTGAATGTCCGGCTGCCTGCAAAATATCCGAACGGACGAGGATACGTCCCAGACCCAACCTGCCCCCACCTCAAACCTGTGCTGCCCTGACAGTCCCAAGGGAACCCTACAAACTGACATCAGGAACCTGGGCTGGCAACTTGTCTTTCCCAGGGAAAAGGCACGGCCTATGTCTCCAGGGGCTGTGGCCCTGAGTGGCCGGCTGCCTGCAAAATATCCGAACGGACGAGGATACGTCCCAGACCCAACCTGACCCCACCTCAAACCTGTGCTGCCCTGACAGTCCCAAGGGAACCCTACAAACTGACACCAGGAACCTGGGCTGGCCACTTTTCTTTCCAGGAAAAAGGGCCGGTCTTTGTCACCAATGTCCCTCTGGCCCTGAGTGGCCGGCTGCCTGCAAAATATCCGAACGGACGAGGATACGTCCCAGACCCAACCTGCCCCCACCTCAAACCTGTGCTGCCCAGACAGTCCCAAGGGAACCCTACAAACTGACATCAGGAACCTGGGCTGGCCACTTTTCTTTCCCAGGGAAAAGGGCCGGTCTATGTCTCCAGGGGCCTGCGGCACTGAGTGTCCGGCTGCCTGCAAAATATCCGAACGGACGAGGATACGTCCCAGACCCAACCTGCCCCCACCTCAAACCTGTGCTGCCCTGACAGTCCCAAGGGAACCCTACAAACTGACATCAGGAACCTGGGCTGGCAACTTGTCTTTCCCAGGGAAAAGGCACGGCCTATGTCTCCAGGGGCTGTGGCCCTGAGAGGTTGGCTCCCTGCAAAAGGTCCGAACGGACGAGGATACGTCCCAGACCCAACCTGCCCCCACCTCAAACCTGTGCTGCCCTGACACTCCCAAGGGAACCCTACAAACTGACACCAGGAACCTGGGCTGGACACTTTTCTTTCCCAGGGAAAAGGGCCGGTCTTTGTCTCCAGGGGCCTGTGGCCCTGAGTGGCCGGCTAGCTTCAAAATATCCGAACGGACGAGGATACGTCCCAGACCCAACCTGCCCCCACCTCAAACCTGTGCTGCCCTGACAGTGCCAAGGGAACCCTACAAACTGACACCAGGAACCTGGGCTGGCCACTTTTCTTTCCCAGGGAAAAGGGCCGGTCTTTGTCTCCAGGGGCCCCTGGCCCTGAATGGCCGGCTGCCTGCAAAATATCCGAACGGACGAGGATACGTCCCAGACCCAACCTGCCCCCACCTCAAACCTGTGCTGCCCTGACAGTCCCAAGGGAACCCTACAAACTGACATCAGGAACCTGGGCTGGCCACTTTTCTTTCCCAGGGAAAAGGGACGGTCCATGTCTCCAGGGGCTGTGGCCCTGAGTGGTTGGCTGCCTGCAAAATATCCGAACGGACGAGGATACGTCCCAGACCCAACCTGCCCCCACCTCAAACCTGTGCTGCCCTGACAGTGCCAAGGGAACCCTACAAACTGACACCAGGAACCTGGGCTGGCAACTTTTCTTTCCCAGGAAAAAGGGCCGGTCTTTGTCACCAGTGTCCTCTGGCCCTGAGTGGCCGGCTGCCTGCAAAATATCCGAACGGACGATGATATGTCCCAGACCCAACCTGCCCCCACCTCAAACCTGTGCTGCCCTGACAGTCCCAAGGGAACCCTACAAACTGACATGAGGAACCTGGGCTGGCCACTTTTCTTTCCCAGGGAAAAGGGACGGTCGTTGTCTCCAGGGGCTGTGGCCCTGAGTGGCCGGCTGCCTGCAAAATATCCGAACGGACGAGGATACGTCCCAGACCCAACCTGCCCCCACCTCAAACCTTTGCTGCCCTGACAGTGCCAAGGGAACCCTACAAACTGACATCAGGAACCTGGGCTGGCCACTTTTCTTTCCCAGGGAAAAGGGCCGGTCCATGTCTCCAGGGGCCTGTGGCCCTGAGTGGCCGGCTGCCTGCAAAATATCCGAACAGACGAGGATAAGTCCCAGACCCAACCTGCCCCCACCTCAAACCTGTGCTGTCCTGACAGTCCCAAGGGAACCCTATAAACTGACATTAGGAACCTGGGCTGGCCACTTTTCTTTCCCAGGGAAAAGGGCCGGTCTTTGTTTCCAGGGGCCTGTGGCCCTGAGTGGCCGGCTGCCTGCAAAATATCCGAACGGACGATGATACGTCCCAGACCCAACCTGCCCCCACCTCAAACCTGTGCTGCCCTGACAGTCCCAAGGGAACCCTACAAACTGACATCAGGAACCTGGGCTGGCCACTTTTCTTTCCCAGGGAAAAGGCACGGCCTATATCTCCAGGGGCTGTGGCCCTGAGTGGCCGGCTAGCTGCAAAATATCCGAACGGACGAGGATACGTCCCAGACCCAACCTGACCCCACCTCAAACCTGTGCTGCCCTGACAGTGCCAAGGGAACCCTACAAACTGACACCAGGAACCTGGGCTGGCCACTTTTCTTTCCCAGGGAAAAGGGCCGGTCTTTGTCTCCAGGGGCTGTGGCCCTGAATGGCCGGCTGCCTGCAAAATATCCGAACGGACGAGGATACGTCCCAGACCCAACCTGCCCCCACCTCAAACCTGTGCTGCCCTGACAGTCCCAAGGGAACCCTACAAACTGACATGAGGAACCTGGGCTGGCCACTTTTCTTTCCCAGGGAAAAGGGCCGGTCTTTGTCTCCAGGGGCCCCTGGCCCTGAGTGGCCGGCTGCCTGCAAAATATCCGAACGGACGAGGATACGTCCCAGACCCAACCTGACCCCACCTCAAACCTGTGCTGCCCTGACAGTGCCAAGGGAACCCTACAAACTGACACCAGGAACCTGGGCTGGCCACTTTTCTTTCCCAGGGAAAAGGGCCGGTCTTTGTCTCCAGGGGCTGTGGCCCTGAATGGCCGGCTGCCTGCAAAATATCCGAACGGACGAGGATACGTCCCAGACCCAACCTGCCCCCACCTCAAACCTGTGCTGCCCTGACAGTCCCAAGGGAACCCTACAAACTGACATGAGGAACCTGGGCTGGCCACTTTTCTTTCCCAGGGAAAAGGGCCGGTCTTTGTCTCCAGGGGCCCCTGGCCCTGAGTGGCCGGCTGCCTGCAAAATATCCGAACGGACGAGGATACGTCCCAGACCCAACCTGCCCCCACCTCAAACCTGTGCTGCCCTGACAGTCCCAAGGGAACCCTACAAACTGACATCAGGAACCTGGGCTGGCAACTTGTCTTTCCCAGGGAAAAGGGCCGGTCTTTGTCTCCAGGGGCCTGTGGCCCTGAGTGGCCGGCTGCCTGCAAAATATCCGAACGGACGAGGATACGTCCCAGACCCAACCTGCCCCCACCTCAAACCTGTGCTGCCCTGACAGTCCCAAGGGAACCCTACAAACTGACATCAGGAACCTGGGCTGGCCACTTTTCTTTCCCAGGGAAAAGGGCCGGTCTATGTCTCCAGGGGCCTGCGGCACTGAGTGTCCGGCTGCCTGCAAAATATCCGAACGGACGAGGATACGTCCCAGACCCAACCTGCCCCCACCTCAAACCTGTGCTGCCCAGACAGTCCCAAGGGAACCCTACAAACTGACATAAGGAACCTGGGCTGGTCACTTTTTTTTCCCAGGAAAAGGGCCGGTTTATGTCTCCAGGGGCCTGCGGCACGGAGTGTCCGGCTGCCTGCAAAATATCCGAACGGACAAGGATACGTCCCAGACCCAACCTGCCCCCACCTCAAACCTGTGCTGCCCTGACAGTCCCAAGGGAACCCTACAAACTGACATGAGGAACCTGGGCTGGCCACTTTTCTTTCCCAGGAAAAAGGGCCGGTCTTTGTCTCCAGGGGCCCCTGGCCCTGAGTGGCCGGCTGCCTGCAAAATATCCGAACGGACGAGGATACGTCCCAGACCCAACCTGCCCCCACCTCAAACCTGTGCTGCCCTGACAGTGCCAAGGGAACCCTACAAACTGACATCAGGAACCTGGGCTGGCAACTTGTCTTTCCCAGGGAAAAGGGCCGGTCTTTGTCTCCAGGGGCCTGTGGCCCTGAGTGGCCGGCTGCCTGCAAAATATCCGAACGGACGAGGATACGTCCCAGACCCAACCTGCCCCCACCTCAAACCTGTGCTGCCCTGACAGTCCCAAGGGAACCCTACAAACTGACATCAGGAACCTGGGCTGGCCACATTTCTTTCCCAGGGAAAAGGGCCGGTCTATGTCTCCAGGGGCCTGCGGCACTGAGTGTCCGGCTGCCTGCAAAATATCCGAACGGACGAGGATATGTCCCAGACCCAACCTGCCCCCACCTCAAACCTGTGCTGCACTGACAGTCCCAAGGGAACCCTACAAACTGACACCAGGAACCTGGGCTGGCCACTTTTCTTTCCCAGGGAAAAGGGACGGTCTTTTTCTCCAGGGGCCCCTGGCCCTGAATGGCCGGCTGCCTGCAAAATATCCGATCGGACGAGGATATGTCCCAGACCCAACCTGCCCCCACCTCAAACCTGTGCTGCCCTGAAAGTCCCAAGGGAACCCTACAAACTGACATCAGGAACCTGGGCTGGCCACTTTTCTTTCCCAGGAAAAAGGGCCGGTCTTTGTCACCAATGTCCTCTGGCCCTGAGTGGCCGGCTGCCTGCAAAATATCCGAACGGACGAGGATACGTCCCAGACCCAACCTGCCCCCACCTCAAACCTGTGCTGCCCTGACAGTCCCAAGGGAACCCTACAAACTGACATCAGGAACCTGGGCTGGCCACTTGTCTTTCCCAGGGAAAAGGGCCGGTCTTTGTCTCCAGGGGCCTGTGGCCCTGAGTGGCCGGCTGCCTGCAAAATATCTGAACGGACGAGGATACGTCCCAGACCCAACCTGCCCCCACCTCAAACCTGTGCTGCCCTGACACTCCCAAGGGAACCCTACAAACTGACATCAAGAACCTGGGCTGGCCACTTTTCTTTCCCAGGGAAAAGGGCCGGTCTATGTCTCCAGGGGCCTGCGGCACTGAGTGTCCGGCTGCCTGCAAAATATCCGAACGGACGAGGATACGTCCCAGACCCAACCTGCCCCCACCTCAAACCTGTGCTGCCCTGACAGTCCCAAGGGAACCCTACAAACTGACACCAGGAACCTGGGCTGGCAACTTGTCTTTCCCAGGGAAAAGGCACGGCCTATGTCTCCAGGGGCTGTGGCCCTGAGTGGCCAGCTACCTGCAAAAGGTCCGAACGGACGAGGATATGTCCCAGACCCAACCTGCCCCCACCTCAAACCTGTGCTGCCCTGACAGTCCCAAGGGAACCCTACAAACTGACATCAGGAACCTGGGCTGGCCACTTTTCTTTCCCAGGGAAAAGGGCCGGTCTATGTCTCCAGGGGCTGTGGCCCTGAGAGGTTGGCTCCCTGCAAAATGTCCGAACGGACGAGGATACGTCCCAGACCCAACCTGCCCCCACCTCAAACCTGTGCTGCCCTGACAGTCCCAAGGGAACCCTACAAACTGACACCAGGAACCTGGGCTGGCCACTTTTCTATCCCAGGAAAAAGGGCCGGTCTTTGTCACCAATGTCCTCTGGCCCTGAGTGGCCGGCTGCCTGCAAAATATCCGAACGGACGAGGATACGTCCCAGACCCAACCTGCCCCCACCTCAAACCTGTGCTGCCCTGACAGTCCCAAGGGAACCCTACAAACTGACATCAGGAACCTGGGCTGGCCACTTTTCTTTCCCAGGGAAAAGGGCCGGTCTATGTCTCCAGGGGCCTGCGGCACTGAGTGTCCGGCTGCCTGCAAAATATCCGAACGGACGAGGATACGTCCCAGACCCAACCTGCCCCCACCTCAAACCTGTACTGCCCAGACAGTCCCAAGGGAACCCTACAAACTGACATCAGGAACCTGGGCTTGTCACTTTTCTTTCCCAGGAAAAAGGGCCGGTCTTTGTCACCAATGTCCTCTGGCCCTGAGTGGCCGGCTGCCTGCAAAATATCCGAACGGACGAGGATACGTCCCAGACCCAACCTGCCCCCACCTCAAACCTGTGCTGCCCTGAAAGTCCCAAGGGAACCCTACAAACTGACATCAGGAACCTGGGCTGGCCACTTTTCTTTCCCAGGGAAAAGGGCCGGTCTTTGTCTCCAGGGGCTGTGGCCCTGAGTGGCCGGCTGCCTGCAAAATATCCGAACGGACGAGGATACGTCCCAGACCCAACCTGCCCCCACCTCAAACTTGTGCTGCCCTGACAGTCCCAAGGGAACCCTACAAACTGACATCAGGAACCTGGGCTGGCCACTTTTCTTTCCCAGGGAAAAGGTCCGGTCTTTGTTTCCATGGGCCTGTGGCCCTGAGTGGCCGGCTGCCTGCAAAATATCCGAACGGACGATGATACGTCCCAGACCCAACCTGCCCCCACCTCAAACCTGTGCTGCCCTGACAGTCCCAAGGGAACCCTACAAACTGACACCAGGAACCTGGGCTGGCCACTTTTCTTTCCCAGGGAAAAGGGCCGGTCTTTGTCACCAGTGTCCTCTGGCCCTGAGTGGCCGGCTGCCTGCAAAATATCCGAACGGACGAGGATACGTCCCAGACCCAACCTGCCCCCACCTCAAACCTGTGCTGCCCTGACAGTCCCAAGGGAACCCTACAAACTGACATCAGGAACCTGGGCTGGCCACTTTTCTTTCCCAGGGAAAAGGGCCGGTCTATGTCTCCAGGGGCCTGTGGCCCTGAGTGGCCGGCTGCCTGCAAAATATCCGAACGGACGAGGATACGTCCCAGACCCAACCTGCCCCCACCTCAAACCTGTGCTGCCCTGACAGTCCCAAGGGAACCCTACAAACTGACACCAGGAACCTGGGCTGGCCACTTTTCTTTCCCAGGGAAAAGGGCAGGTCTATGTCTCCAGGGGCTGTGGCCCTGAGTGTCCGGCTGCCTGCAAAATGTCCGAACGGACGAGGATACGTCCCAGACCCAACCTGCCCCCACCTCAAACCTGTGCTGCCCTGACAGTCCCAAGGGAACCCTACAAACTGACATGAGGAACCTGGGCTGGCAACTTTTCTTTCCCAGGGAAAAGGGCCGGTCTTTGTCTCCAGGGGCTGTGGCCCTGAGTGGCCGGCTGCCTGCAAAATATCCGAACGGACGAGGATACGTCCCAGACCCAACCTGCCCCCACCTCAAACCTGTGCTGCCCTGACAGTCCCAAGGGAACCCTACAAACTGACACCAGGAACCTGGGCTGGCCACTTTTCTTTCCCAGGAAAAAGGGCCGGTCTTTGTCTCGAGGGGCTGTGGCCCTGAGTGGCCGGCTGCCTGCAAAATGTCCGAACGGACGAGGATACGTCCCAGACCCAACCTGCCCCCACCTCAAACCTGTGCTGCCCTGACAGTCCCAAGGGAACCCTACAAACTGACATGAGGAACCTGGGCTGGCAACTTTTCTTTCCCAGGGAAAAGGGCCGGTCTTTGTCACCAATGTCCTCTGGCCCTGAGTGGCCGGCTGCCTGCAAAATATCCGAACGGACGAGGATACGTCCCAGACCCAACCTGCCCCCACCTCAAACCTGTGCTGCCCAGACAGTCCCAAGGGAACCCTACAAACTGACATCAGGAACCTGGGCTGGCCACTTTTCTTTCCCAGGGAAAAGGGCCGGTCTTTGTCTCCAGGGGCTGTGGCCCTGAGTGGCCGGCTGCCTGCAAAATATCCGAACGGACGAGGATACGTCCCAGACCCAACCTGCCCCCACCTCAAACTTGTGCTGCCCTGACAGTCCCAAGGGAACCCTACAAACTGACATCAGGAACCTGGGCTGGCCACTTTTCTTTCCCAGGGAAAAGGGCCGGTCTTTGTTTCCATGGGCCTGTGGCCCTGAGTGGCCGGCTGCCTGCAAAATATCCGAACGGACGATGATACGTCCCAGACCCAACCTGCCCCCACCTCAAACCTGTGCTGCCCTGACAGTCCCAAGGGAACCCTACAAACTGACACCAGGAACCTGGGCTGGCCACTTTTCTTTCCCAGGGAAAAGGGCCGGTCTTTGTCACCAGTGTCCTCTGGCCCTGAGTGGCCGGCTGCCTGCAAAATATCCGAACGGACGAGGATACGTCCCAGACCCAACCTGCCCCCACCTCAAACCTGTGCTGCCCTGACAGTCCCAAGGGAACCCTACAAACTGACATCAGGAACCTGGGCTGGCCACTTTTCTTTCCCAGGGAAAAGGGCCGGTCTATGTCTCCAGGGGCCTGTGGCCCTGAGTGGCCGGCTGCCTGCAAAATATCCGAACGGACGAGGATACGTCCCAGACCCAACCTGCCCCCACCTCAAACCTGTGCTGCCCTGACAGTCCCAAGGGAACCCTACAAACTGACACCAGGAACCTGGGCTGGCCACTTTTCTTTCCCAGGGAAAAGGGCAGGTCTATGTCTCCAGGGGCTGTGGCCCTGAGTGTCCGGCTGCCTGCAAAATGTCCGAACGGACGAGGATACGTCCCAGACCCAACCTGCCCCCACCTCAAACCTGTGCTGCCCTGACAGTCCCAAGGGAACCCTACAAACTGACATCAGGAACCTGGGCTGGCAACTTTTCTTTCCCAGGGAAAAGGGCCGGTCTTTGTCTCCAGGGGCTGTGGCCCTGAGTGGCCGGCTGCCTGCAAAATATCCGAACGGACGAGGATACGTCCCAGACCCAACCTGCCCCCACCTCAAACCTGTGCTGCCCTGACAGTCCCAAGGGAACCCTACAAACTGACACCAGGAACCTGGGCTGGCCACTTTTCTTTCCCAGGAAAAAGGGCCGGTCTTTGTCTCCAGGGGCTGTGGCCCTGAGTGGCCGGCTGCCTGCAAAATGTCCGAACGGACGAGGATACGTCCCAGACCCAACCTGCCCCCACCTCAAACCTGTGCTGCCCTGACAGTCCCAAGGGAACCCTACAAACTGACATGAGGAACCTGGGCTGGCAACTTTTCTTTCCCAGGGAAAAGGGCCGGTCTTTGTCACCAATGTCCTCTGGCCCTGAGTGGCCAGCTGCCTGCAAAATATCCGAACGGACGAGGATACGTCCCAGACCCAACCTGCCCCCACCTCAAACCTGTGCTGCCCAGACAGTCCCAAGGGAACCCTACAAACTGACATCAGGAACCTGGGCTGGCCACTTTTCTTTCCCAGGGAAAAGGGCCGGTCTTTGTTTCCATGGGCCTGTGGCCCTGAGTGGCCGGCTGCCTGCAAAATATCCGAACGGACGAGGATACGTCCCAGACCCAACCTGCCCCCACCTCAAACCTGTGCTGCCCTGACAGTCCCAAGGGAACCCTACAAACTGACATCAGGAACCTGGGCTGGCCACTTTTCTTTCCCAGGGAAAAGGGCCGGTCTTTGTTTCCATGGGCCTGTGGCCCTGAGTGGCCGGCTGCCTGCAAAATATCCGAACGGACGATGATACGTCCCAGACCCAACCTGCCCCCACCTCAAACCTGTGCTGCCCTGACAGTCCCAAGGGAACCCTACAAACTGACATCAGGAACCTGGGCTGGCCACTTTTCTTTCCCAGGAAAAAGGGCCGGTCTTTGTCACCAATGTCCTCTGGCCCTGAGTGGCCGGCTGCCTGCAAAATATCCGAACGGACGAGGATACGTCCCAGACCCAACCTGCCCCCACCTCAAACCTGTGCTGACCTGACAGTCCCAAGGGAACCCTACAAACTGACATCAGGAACCTGGGCTGGCCACTTTTCTTTCCCAGGGAAAAGGGCCGGTCTATGTCTCCAGGGGCCTGCGGCACTGAGTGTCCGGCTGCCTGCAAAATATCCGAACGGACGAGGATACGTCCCAGACCCAACCTGCCCCCACCTCAAACCTGTGCTGCCCTGACAGTCCCAAGGGAACCCTACAAACTGACATCAGGAACCTGGGCTGGCAACTTGTCTTTCCCAGGGAAAAGGCACGGCCTATGTCTCCAGGGGCTGTGGCCCTGAGTGGCCGGCTGCCTGCAAAATATCCGAACGGACGAGGATACGTCCCAGACCCAACCTGACCCCACCTCAAACCTGTGCTGCCCTGACAGTCCCAAGGGAACCCTACAAACTGACACCAGGAACCTGGGCTGGCCACTTTTCTTTCCCAGGGAAAAGGGCCGGTCTTTGTCTCCAGGGGCCCCTGGCCCTGAATGGCCGGCTGCCTGCAAAATATCCGAACGGACGAGGATACGTCCCAGACCCAACCTGCCCCCACCTCAAACCTGTGCTGCCCTGAAAGTCCCAAGGGAACCCTACAAACTGACATCAGGAACCTGGGCTGGCCACTTTTCTTTCCCAGGGAAAAGGGCCGGTCTTTGTCTCCAGGGGCTGTGGCCCTGAGTGGCCGGCTGCCTGCAAAATATCCGAACGGACGAGGATACGTCCCAGACCCAACCTGCCCCCACCTCAAACCTGTGCTGCCCTGACAGTCCCAAGGGAACCCTACAAACTGACATCAGGAACCTGGGCTGGCCACTTTTCTTTCCCAGGAAAAAGGGCCGGTCTTTGTCACCAATGTCCTCTGGCCCTGAGTGGCCGGCTGCCTGCAAAATATCCGAACGGACGAGGATACGTCCCAGACCCAACCTGCCCCCACCTCAAACCTGTGCTGCCCAGACAGTCCCAAGGGAACCCTACAAACTGACATCAGGAACCTGGGCTGGCCACTTTTCTTTCCCAGGGAAAAGGGCCGGTCTATGTCTCCAGGGGCCTGCGGCACTGAGTGTCCGGCTGCCTGCAAAATATCCGAACGGACGAGGATACGTCCCAGACCCAACCTGCCCCCACCTCAAACCTGTGCTGCCCTGA
The DNA here is from genome assembly GCF_031753505.1 of Anomalospiza imberbis. NCBI lineage: Eukaryota > Metazoa > Chordata > Aves > Passeriformes > Viduidae > Anomalospiza > Anomalospiza imberbis. The sequence continues at coordinate 38,354 of NW_027100360.1, read as the reverse complement.
CAGTCCCAAGGGAACCCTACAAACTGACACCAGGAACCTGGGCTGGCCACTTTTCTTTCCCAGGGAAAAGGGCAGGTCTATGTCTCCAGGGGCTGTGGCCCTGAGTGGCCGGCTGCCTGCAAAATGTCCGAACGGACGAGGATACGTCCCAGACCCAACCTGCCCCCACCTCAAACCTGTGCTGCCCTGACAGTCCCAAGGGAACCCTACAAACTGACACCAGGAACCTGGGCTGGCAACTTTTCTTTCCCAGGGAAAAGGGCCGGTCTTTGTCTCCAGGGGCTGTGGCCCTGAGTGGCCGGCTGCCTGCAAAATATCCGAACGGACGAGGATACGTCCCAGACCCAACCTGCCCCCACCTCAAACCTGTGCTGCCCTGACAGTCCCAAGGGAACCCTACAAACTGACACCAGGAACCTGGGCTGGCCACTTTTCTTTCCCAGGGAAAAGGGCAGGTCTATGTCTCCAGGGGCTGTGGCCCTGAGTGGCCGGCTGCCTGCAAAATGTCCGAACGGACGAGGATACGTCCCAGACCCAACCTGCCCCCACCTCAAACCTGTGCTGCCCTGACAGTCCCAAGGGAACCCTACAAACTGACATGAGGAACCTGGGCTGGCAACTTTTCTTTCCCAGGGAAAAGGGCCGGTCTTTGTCTCCAGGGGCTGTGGCCCTGAGTGGCCGGCTGCCTGCAAAATATCCGAACGGACGAGGATACGTCCCAGACCCAACCTGCCCCCACCTCAAACCTGTGCTGCCCTGACAGTCCCAAGGGAACCCTACAAACTGACATCAGGAACCTGGGCTGGCCACTTTTCTTTCCCAGGGAAAAGGGCCGGTCTTTGTCTCCAGGGGCTGTGGCCCTGAATGGCCGGCTGCCTGCAAAATATCCGAACGGACGAGGATACGTCCCAGACCCAACCTGCCCCCACCTCAAACCTGTGCTGCCCTGACAGTCCCAAGGGAACCCTACAAACTGACACCAGGAACCTGGGCTGGCAACTTTTCTTTCCCAGGAAAAAGGGCCGGTCTTTGTCACCAATGTCCTCTGGCCCTGAGTGGCCGGCTGCCTGCAAAATATCCGAACGGACGAGGATACGTCCCAGACCCAACCTGCCCCCACCTCAAACCTGTGCTGCCCAGACAGTCCCAAGGGAACCCTACAAACTGACATCAGGAACCTGGGCTGGCCACTTTTCTTTCCCAGGGAAAAGGGCCGGTCTTTGTCTCCAGGGGCTGTGGCCCTGAGTGGCCGGCTGCCTGCAAAATATCCGAACGGACGAGGATACGTCCCAGACCCAACCTGCCCCCACCTCAAACTTGTGCTGCCCTGACAGTCCCAAGGGAACCCTACAAACTGACACCAGGAACCTGGGCTGGCAACTTTTCTTTCCCAGGAAAAAGGGCCGGTCTTTGTCACCAATGTCCTCTGGCCCTGAGTGTCCGGCTGCCTGCAAAATATCCGAACGGACGAGGATACGTCCCAGACCCAACCTGCCCCCACCTCAAACCTGTGCTGCCCTGACAGTCCCAAGGGAACCCTACAAACTGACATCAGGAACCTGGGCTGGCCACTTTTCTTTCCCAGGGAAAAGGGCCGGTCTTTGTCACCAATGTCCTCTGGCCCTGAGTGGCCGGCTGCCTGCAAAATATCCGAACGGACGAGGATACGTCCCAGACCCAACCTGCCCCCACCTCAAACCTGTGCTGCCCTGACAGTCCCAAGGGAACCCTACAAACTGACATCAGGAACCTGGGCTGGCCACTTTTCTTTCCCAGGGAAAAGGGCCGGTCTATGTCTCCAGGGGCCTGCGGCACTGAGTGTCCGGCTGCCTGCAAAATATCCGAACGGACGAGGATACGTCCCAGACCCAACCTGCCCCCACCTCAAACCTGTGCTGCCCTGACAGTCCCAAGGGAACCCTACAAACTGACATCAGGAACCTGGGCTGGCAACTTGTCTTTCCCAGGGAAAAGGCACGGCCTATGTCTCCAGGGGCTGTGGCCCTGAGTGGCCGGCTGCCTGCAAAATATCCGAACGGACGAGGATACGTCCCAGACCCAACCTGACCCCACCTCAAACCTGTGCTGCCCTGACAGTCCCAAGGGAACCCTACAAACTGACACCAGGAACCTGGGCTGGCCACTTTTCTTTCCCAGGGAAAAGGGCCGGTCTTTGTCTCCAGGGGCCCCTGGCCCTGAATGTCCGGCTGCCTGCAAAATATCTGAACGGACGAGGATACGTCCCAGACCCAACCTGCCCCCACCTCAAACCTGTGCTGCCCTGAAAGTCCCAAGGGAACCCTACAAACTGACATCAGGAACCTGGGCTGGCCACTTTTCTTTCCCAGGGAAAAGGGCCGGTCTTTGTCTCCAGGGGCTGTGGCCCTGAGTGGCCGGCTGCCTGCAAAATATCCGAACGGACGAGGATACGTCCCAGACCCAACCTGCCCCCACCTCAAACCTGTGCTGCCCTGACAGTCCCAAGGGAACCCTACAAACTGACATCAGGAACCTGGGCTGGCCACTTTTCTTTCCCAGGGAAAAGGGCCGGTCTTTGTCACCAATGTCCTCTGGCCCTGAGTGGCCGGCTGCCTGCAAAATATCCGAACGGACGAGGATACGTCCCAGACCCAACCTGCCCCCACCTCAAACCTGTGCTGCCCAGACAGTCCCAAGGGAACCCTACAAACTGACATCAGGAACCTGGGCTGGCCACTTTTCTTTCCCAGGGAAAAGGGCCGGTCTATGTCTCCAGGGGCCTGCGGCACTGAGTGTCCGGCTGCCTGCAAAATATCCGAACGGACGAGGATACGTCCCAGACCCAACCTGCCCCCACCTCAAACCTGTGCTGCCCTGACAGTCCCAAGGGAACCCTACAAACTGACACCAGGAACCTGGGCTGGCCACTTTTCTTTCCCAGGGAAAAGGGCAGGTCTATGTCTCCAGTGGCTGTGGCCCTGAGTGGCCGGCTGCCTGCAAAATGTCCGAACGGACGAGGATACGTCCCAGACCCAACCTGCCCCCACCTCAAACCTGTGCTGCCCTGACAGTCCCAAGGGAACCCTACAAACTGACATCAGGAACCTGGGCTGGCAACTTTTCTTTCCCAGGGAAAAGGGCCGGTCTTTGTCTCCAGGGGCTGTGGCCCTGAGTGGCCGGCTGCCTGCAAAATATCCGAACGGACGAGGATACGTCCCAGACCCAACCTGCCCCCACCTCAAACCTGTGCTGCCCTGACAGTCCCAAGGGAACCCTACAAACTGACATCAGGAACCTGGGCTGGCCACTTTTCTTTCCCAGGAAAAAGGGCCGGTCTTTGTCACCAATGTCCTCTGGCCCTGAGTGGCCGGCTGCCTGCAAAATATCCGAACGGACGAGGATACGTCCCAGACCCAACCTGCCCCCACCTCAAACCTGTGCTGCCCAGACAGTCCCAAGGGAACCCTACAAACTGACATCAGGAACCTGGGCTGGCCACTTTTCTTTCCCAGGGAAAAGGGCCGGTCTATGTCTCCAGGGGCCTGCGGCACTGAGTGTCCGGCTGCCTGCAAAATATCCGAACGGACGAGGATACGTCCCAGACCCAACCTGCCCCCACCTCAAACCTGTGCTGCCCTGACAGTCCCAAGGGAACCCTACAAACTGACACCAGGAACCTGGGCTGGCCACTTTTCTTTCCCAGGGAAAAGGGCAGGTCTATGTCTCCAGGGGCTGTGGCCCTGAGTGGCCGGCTGCCTGCAAAATGTCCGAACGGACGAGGATACGTCCCAGACCCAACCTGCCCCCACCTCAAACCTGTGCTGCCCTGACAGTCCCAAGGGAACCCTACAAACTGACATGAGGAACCTGGGCTGGCAACTTTTCTTTCCCAGGGAAAAGGGCCGGTCTTTGTCTCCAGGGGCTGTGGCCCTGAGTGGCCGGCTGCCTGCAAAATATCCGAACGGACGAGGATACGTCCCAGACCCAACCTGCCCCCACCTCAAACCTGTGCTGCCCTGACAGTCCCAAGGGAACCCTACAAACTGACATCAGGAACCTGGGCTGGCCACTTTTCTTTCCCAGGGAAAAGGGCCGGTCTTTGTCTCCAGGGGCTGTGGCCCTGAGTGGCCGGCTGCCTGCAAAATATCCGAACGGACGAGGATACGTCCCAGACCCAACCTGCCCCCACCTCAAACTTGTGCTGCCCTGACAGTCCCAAGGGAACCCTACAAACTGACACCAGGAACCTGGGCTGGCAACTTTTCTTTCCCAGGAAAAAGGGCCGGTCTTTGTCACCAATGTCCTCTGGCCCTGAGTGGCCGGCTGCCTGCAAAATATCCGAACGGACGAGGATACGTCCCAGACCCAACCTGCCCCCACCTCAAACCTGTGCTGCCCAGACAGTCCCAAGGGAACCCTACAAACTGACATCAGGAACCTGGGCTGGCCACTTTTCTTTCCCAGGGAAAAGGGCCGGTCTTTGTCTCCAGGGGCTGTGGCCCTGAGTGGCCGGCTGCCTGCAAAATATCCGAACGGACGAGGATACGTCCCAGACCCAACCTGCCCCCACCTCAAACTTGTGCTGCCCTGACAGTCCCAAGGGAACCCTACAAACTGACATCAGGAACCTGGGCTGGCCACTTTTCTTTCCCAGGGAAAAGGGCCGGTCTTTGTTTCCATGGGCCTGTGGCCCTGAGTGGCCGGCTGCCTGCAAAATATCCGAACGGACGAGGATACGTCCCAGACCCAACCTGCCCCCACCTCAAACCTGTGCTGCCCTGACAGTCCCAAGGGAACCCTACAAACTGACACCAGGAACCTGGGCTGGCCACTTTTCTTTCCCAGGGAAAAGGGCCGGTCTTTGTCACCAGTGTCCTCTGGCCCTGAGTGGCCGGCTGCCTGCAAAATATCCGAACGGACGAGGATACGTCCCAGACCCAACCTGCCCCCACCTCAAACCTGTGCTGCCCTGACAGTCCCAAGGGAACCCTACAAACTGACATCAGGAACCTGGGCTGGCCACTTTTCTTTCCCAGGGAAAAGGGCCGGTCTATGTCTCCAGGGGCCTGTGGCCCTGAGTGGCCGGCTGCCTGCAAAATATCCGAACGGACGAGGATACGTCCCAGACCCAACCTGCCCCCACCTCAAACCTGTGCTGCCCTGACAGTCCCAAGGGAACCCTACAAACTGACACCAGGAACCTGGGCTGGCCACTTTTCTTTCCCAGGGAAAAGGGCAGGTCTATGTCTCCAGGGGCTGTGGCCCTGAGTGTCCGGCTGCCTGCAAAATGTCCGAACGGACGAGGATACGTCCCAGACCCAACCTGCCCCCACCTCAAACCTGTGCTGCCCTGACAGTCCCAAGGGAACCCTACAAACTGACATGAGGAACCTGGGCTGGCAACTTTTCTTTCCCAGGGAAAAGGGCCGGTCTTTGTCTCCAGGGGCTGTGGCCCTGAGTGGCCGGCTGCCTGCAAAATATCCGAACGGACGAGGATACGTCCCAGACCCAACCTGCCCCCACCTCAAACCTGTGCTGCCCTGACAGTCCCAAGGGAACCCTACAAACTGACACCAGGAACCTGGGCTGGCCACTTTTCTTTCCCAGGAAAAAGGGCCGGTCTTTGTCTCCAGGGGCTGTGGCCCTGAGTGGCCGGCTGCCTGCAAAATGTCCGAACGGACGAGGATACGTCCCAGACCCAACCTGCCCCCACCTCAAACCTGTGCTGCCCTGACAGTCCCAAGGGAACCCTACAAACTGACATCAGGAACCTGGGCTGGCCACTTTTCTTTCCCAGGAAAAAGGGCCGGTCTTTGTCACCAATGTCCTCTGGCCCTGAGTGGCCGGCTGCCTGCAAAATATCCGAACGGACGAGGATACGTCCCAGACCCAACCTGCCCCCACCTCAAACCTGTGCTGCCCTGACAGTCCCAAGGGAACCCTACAAACTGACATCAGGAACCTGGGCTGGCCACTTTTCTTTCCCAGGGAAAAGGGCCGGTCTTTGTCTCCAGGGGCTGTGGCCCTGAGTGGCCGGCTGCCTGCAAAATATCCGAACGGACGAGGATACGTCCCAGACCCAACCTGCCCCCACCTCAAACTTGTGCTGCCCTGACAGTCCCAAGGGAACCCTACAAACTGACATCAGGAACCTGGGCTGGCCACTTTTCTTTCCCAGGGAAAAGGGCCGGTCTTTGTTTCCATGGGCCTGTGGCCCTGAGTGGCCGGCTGCCTGCAAAATATCCGAACGGACGATGATACGTCCCAGACCCAACCTGCCCCCACCTCAAACCTGTGCTGCCCTGACAGTCCCAAGGGAACCCTACAAACTGACACCAGGAACCTGGGCTGGCCACTTTTCTTTCCCAGGGAAAAGGGCCGGTCTTTGTCACCAGTGTCCTCTGGCCCTGAGTGGCCGGCTGCCTGCAAAATATCCGAACGGACGAGGATACGTCCCAGACCCAACCTGCCCCCACCTCAAACCTGTGCTGCCCTGACAGTCCCAAGGGAACCCTACAAACTGACATCAGGAACCTGGGCTGGCCACTTTTCTTTCCCAGGGAAAAGGGCCGGTCTATGTCTCCAGGGGCCTGTGGCCCTGAGTGGCCGGCTGCCTGCAAAATATCCGAACGGACGAGGATACGTCCCAGACCCAACCTGCCCCCACCTCAAACCTGTGCTGCCCTGACAGTCCCAAGGGAACCCTACAAACTGACACCAGGAACCTGGGCTGGCCACTTTTCTTTCCCAGGGAAAAGGGCAGGTCTATGTCTCCAGGGGCTGTGGCCCTGAGTGTCCGGCTGCCTGCAAAATGTCCGAACGGACGAGGATACGTCCCAGACCCAACCTGCCCCCACCTCAAACCTGTGCTGCCCTGACAGTCCCAAGGGAACCCTACAAACTGACATGAGGAACCTGGGCTGGCAACTTTTCTTTCCCAGGGAAAAGGGCCGGTCTTTGTCTCCAGGGGCTGTGGCCCTGAGTGGCCGGCTGCCTGCAAAATATCCGAACGGACGAGGATACGTCCCAGACCCAACCTGCCCCCACCTAAAACCTGTGCTGCCCTGACAGTCCCAAGGGAACCCTACAAACTGACACCAGGAACCTGGGCTGGCCACTTTTCTTTCCCAGGAAAAAGGGCCGGTCTTTGTCTCCAGGGGCTGTGGCCCTGAGTGGCCGGCTGCCTGCAAAATGTCCGAACGGACGAGGATACGTCCCAGACCCAACCTGCCCCCACCTCAAACCTGTGCTGCCCTGACAGTCCCAAGGGAACCCTACAAACTGACATGAGGAACCTGGGCTGGCAACTTTTCTTTCCCAGGGAAAAGGGCCGGTCTTTGTCACCAATGTCCTCTGGCCCTGAGTGGCCGGCTGCCTGCAAAATATCCGAACGGACGAGGATACGTCCCAGACCCAACCTGCCCCCACCTCAAACCTGTGCTGCCCAGACAGTCCCAAGGGAACCCTACAAACTGACATCAGGAACCTGGGCTGGCCACTTTTCTTTCCCAGGGAAAAGGGCCGGTCTTTGTTTCCATGGGCCTGTGGCCCTGAGTGGCCGGCTGCCTGCAAAATATCCGAACGGACGAGGATACGTCCCAGACCCAACCAGCCCCCACCTCAAACTTGTGCTGCCCTGACAGTCCCAAGGGAACCCTACAAACTGACACCAGGAACCTGGGCTGGCCACTTTTCTTTCCCAGGGAAAAGGGCAGGTCTTTGTTTCCATGGGCCTGTGGCCCTGAGTGGCCGGCTGCCTGCAAAATATCCGAACGGACGAGGATACGTCCCAGACCCAACCTGCCCCCACCTCAAACCTGTGCTGCCCTGACAGTCCCAAGGGAACCCTACAAACTGACATGAGGAACCTGGGCTGGCAACTTTTCTTTCCCAGGGAAAAGGGCCGGTGTTTGTCTCCAGGGGCTGTGGCCCTGAGTGGCCGGCTGCCTGCAAAATATCCGAACGGACGAGGATACGTCCCAGACCCAACCTGCCCCCACCTCAAACCTGTGCTGCCCTGACAGTCCCAAGGGAACCCTACAAACTGACACCAGGAACCTGGGCTGGCCACTTTTCTTTCCCAGGAAAAAGGGCCGGTCTTTGTCTCCAGGGGCTGTGGCCCTGAGTGGCCGGCTGCCTGCAAAATGTCCGAACGGATGAGGATACGTCCCAGACCCAACCTGCCCCCACCTCAAACCTGTGCTGCCCTGACAGTCCCAAGGGAACCCTACAAACTGACATGAGGAACCTGGGCTGGCAACTTTTCTTTCCCAGGGAAAAGGGCCGGTCTTTGTCACCAATGTCCTCTGGCCCTGAGTGGCCGGCTGCCTGCAAAATATCCGAACGGACGAGGATACGTCCCAGACCCAACCTGCCCCCACCTCAAACCTGTGCTGCCCAGACAGTCCCAAGGGAACCCTACAAACTGACATCAGGAACCTGGGCTGGCCACTTTTCTTTCCCAGGGAAAAGGGCCGGTCTTTGTTTCCATGGGCCTGTGGCCCTGAGTGGCCGGCTGCCTGCAAAATATCCGAACGGACGATGATACGTCCCAGACCCAACCTGCCCCCACCTCAAACCTGTGCTGCCCTGACAGTCCCAAGGGAACCCTACAAACTGACACCAGGAACCTGGGCTGGCCACTTTTCTTTCCCAGGGAAAAGGGCCGGTCTTTGTCACCAGTGTCCTCTGGCCCTGAGTGGCCGGCTGCCTGCAAAATATCCGAACGGACGAGGATACGTCCCAGACCCAACCTGCCCCCACCTCAAACCTGTGCTGCCCTGACAGTCCCAAGGGAACCCTACAAACTGACATCAGGAACCTGGGCTGGCCACTTTTCTTTCCCAGGGAAAAGGGCCGGTCTATGTCTCCAGGGGCCTGTGGCCCTGAGTGGCCGGCTGCCTGCAAAATATCCGAACGGACGAGGATACGTCCCAGACCCAACCTGCCCCCACCTCAAACCTGTGCTGCCCTGACAGTCCCAAGGGAACCCTACAAACTGACACCAGGAACCTGGGCTGGCCACTTTTCTTTCCCAGGGAAAAGGGCAGGTCTATGTCTCCAGGGGCTGTGGCCCTGAGTGTCCGGCTGCCTGCAAAATGTCCGAACGGACGAGGATACGTCCCAGACCCAACCTGCCCCCACCTCAAACCTGTGCTGCCCTGACAGTCCCAAGGGAACCCTACAAACTGACATGAGGAACCTGGGCTGGCAACTTTTCTTTCCCAGGGAAAAGGGCCGGTCTTTGTCTCCAGGGGCTGTGGCCCTGAGTGGCCGGCTGCCTGCAAAATATCCGAACGGACGAGGATACGTCCCAGACCCAACCTGCCCCCACCTCAAACCTGTGCTGCCCTGACAGTCCCAAGGGAACCCTACAAACTGACACCAGGAACCTGGGCTGGCCACTTTTCTTTCCCAGGAAAAAGGGCCGGTCTTTGTCACCAATGTCCTCTGGCCCTGAGTGGCCGGCTGCCTGCAAAATATCCGAACGGACGAGGATACGTCCCAGACCCAACCTGCCCCCACCTCAAACCTGTGCTGCCCAGACAGTCCCAAGGGAACCCTACAAACTGACATCAGGAACCTGGGCTGGCCACTTTTCTTTCCCAGGGAAAAGGGCCGGTCTTTGTTTCCATGGGCCTGTGGCCCTGAGTGGCCGGCTGCCTGCAAAATATCCGAACGGACGAGGATACGTCCCAGACCCAACCAGCCCCCACCTCAAACTTGTGCTGCCCTGACAGTCCCAAGGGAACCCTACAAACTGACATCAGGAACCTGGGCTGGCCACTTTTCTTTCCCAGGGAAAAGGGCCGGTCTTTGTTTCCATGGGCCTGTGGCCCTGAGTGGCCGGCTGCCTGCAAAATATCCGAACGGACGATGATACGTCCCAGACCCAACCTGCCCCCACCTCAAACCTGTGCTGCCCTGACAGTCCCAAGGGAACCCTACAAACTGACATCAGGAACCTGGGCTGGCCACTTTTCTTTCCCAGGGAAAAGGGCCGGTCTTTGTCACCAATGTCCTCTGGCCCTGAGTGGCCGGCTGCCTGCAAAATATCCGAACGGACGAGGATACGTCCCAGACCCAACCTGCCCCCACCTCAAACCTGTGCTGACCTGACAGTCCCAAGGGAACCCTACAAACTGACATCAGGAACCTGGGCTGGCCACTTTTCTTTCCCAGGGAAAAGGGCCGGTCTATGTCTCCAGGGGCCTGCGGCACTGAGTGTCCGGCTGCCTGCAAAATATCCGAACGGACGAGGATACGTCCCAGACCCAACCTGCCCCCACCTCAAACCTGTGCTGCCCTGACAGTCCCAAGGGAACCCTACAAACTGACATCAGGAACCTGGGCTGGCAACTTGTCTTTCCCAGGGAAAAGGCACGGCCTATGTCTCCAGGGGCTGTGGCCCTGAGTGGCCGGCTGCCTGCAAAATATCCGAACGGACGAGGATACGTCCCAGACCCAACCTGACCCCACCTCAAACCTGTGCTGCCCTGACAGTCCCAAGGGAACCCTACAAACTGACACCAGGAACCTGGGCTGGCCACTTTTCTTTCCCAGGGAAAAGGGCCGGTCTTTGTCTCCAGGGGCCCCTGGCCCTGAATGTCCGGCTGCCTGCAAAATATCCGAACGGACGAGGATACGTCCCAGACCCAACCTGCCCCCACCTCAAACCTGTGCTGCCCTGAAAGTCCCAAGGGAACCCTACAAACTGACATCAGGAACCTGGGCTGGCCACTTTTCTTTCCCAGGGAAAAGGGCCGGTCTTTGTCTCCAGGGGCTGTGGCCCTGAGTGGCCGGCTGCCTGCAAAATATCCGAACGGACGAGGATACGTCCCAGACCCAACCTGCCCCCACCTCAAACCTGTGCTGCCCTGACAGTCCCAAGGGAACCCTACAAACTGACATCAGGAACCTGGGCTGGCCACTTTTCTTTCCCAGGAAAAAGGGCCGGTCTTTGTCACCAATGTCCTCTGGCCCTGAGTGGCCGGCTGCCTGCAAAATATCCGAACGGACGAGGATACGTCCCAGACCCAACCTGCCCCCACCTCAAACCTGTGCTGCCCAGACAGTCCCAAGGGAACCCTACAAACTGACATCAGGAACCTGGGCTGGCCACTTTTCTTTCCCAGGGAAAAGGGCCGGTCTATGTCTCCAGGGGCCTGCGGCACTGAGTGTCCGGCTGCCTGCAAAATATCCGAACGGACGAGGATACGTCCCAGACCCAACCTGCCCCCACCTCAAACCTGTGCTGCCCTGACAGTCCCAAGGGAACCCTACAAACTGACACCAGGAACCTGGGCTGGCCACTTTTCTTTCCCAGGGAAAAGGGCAGGTCTATGTCTCCAGGGGCTGTGGCCCTGAATGTCCGGCTGCCTGCAAAATATCCGAACGGACGAGGATACGTCCCAGACCCAACCTGCCCCCACCTCAAACCTGTGCTGCCCTGAAAGTCCCAAGGGAACCCTACAAACTGACATCAGGAACCTGGGCTGGCCACTTTTCTTTCCCAGGGAAAAGGGCCGGTCTTTGTCTCCAGGGGCTGTGGCCCTGAGTGGCCGGCTGCCTGCAAAATATCCGAACGGACGAGGATACGTCCCAGACCCAACCTGCCCCCACCTCAAACCTGTGCTGCCCTGACAGTCCCAAGGGAACCCTACAAACTGACATCAGGAACCTGGGCTGGCCACTTTTCTTTCCCAGGAAAAAGGGCCGGTCTTTGTCACCAATGTCCTCTGGCCCTGAGTGGCCGGCTGCCTGCAAAATATCCGAACGGACGAGGATACGTCCCAGACCCAACCTGCCCCCACCTCAAACCTGTGCTGCCCAGACAGTCCCAAGGGAACCCTACAAACTGACATCAGGAACCTGGGCTGGCCACTTTTCTTTCCCAGGGAAAAGGGCCGGTCTATGTCTCCAGGGGCCTGCGGCACTGAGTGTCCGGCTGCCTGCAAAATATCCGAACGGACGAGGATACGTCCCAGACCCAACCTGCCCCCACCTCAAACCTGTGCTGCCCTGACAGTCCCAAGGGAACCCTACAAACTGACACCAGGAACCTGGGCTGGCCACTTTTCTTTCCCAGGGAAAAGGGCAGGTCTATGTCTCCAGGGGCTGTGGCCCTGAGTGGCCGGCTGCCTGCAAAATGTCCGAACGGACGAGGATACGTCCCAGACCCAACCTGCCCCCACCTCAAACCTGTGCTGCCCTGACAGTCCCAAGGGAACCCTACAAACTGACACCAGGAACCTGGGCTGGCAACTTTTCTTTCCCAGGGAAAAGGGCCGGTCTTTGTCTCCAGGGGCTGTGGCCCTGAGTGGCCGGCTGCCTGCAAAATATCCGAACGGACGAGGATACGTCCCAGACCCAACCTGCCCCCACCTCAAACCTGTGCTGCCCTGACAGTCCCAAGGGAACCCTACAAACTGACACCAGGAACCTGGGCTGGCCACTTTTCTTTCCCAGGGAAAAGGGCAGGTCTATGTCTCCAGGGGCTGTGGCCCTGAGTGGCTGGCTGCCTGCAAAATGTCCGAACGGACGAGGATACGTCCCAGACCCAACCTGCCCCCACCTCAAACCTGTGCTGCCCTGACAGTCCCAAGGGAACCCTACAAACTGACATGAGGAACCTGGGCTGGCAACTTTTCTTTCCCAGGGAAAAGGGCCGGTCTTTGTCTCCAGGGGCTGTGGCCCTGAGTGGCCGGCTGCCTGCAAAATATCCGAACGGACGAGGATACGTCCCAGACCCAACCTGCCCCCACCTCAAACCTGTGCTGCCCTGACAGTCCCAAGGGAACCCTACAAACTGACATCAGGAACCTGGGCTGGCCACTTTTCTTTCCCAGGGAAAAGGGCCGGTCTTTGTCTCCAGGGGCTGTGGCCCTGAATGGCCGGCTGCCTGCAAAATATCCGAACGGACGAGGATACGTCCCAGACCCAACCTGCCCCCACCTCAAACCTGTGCTGCCCTGACAGTCCCAAGGGAACCCTACAAACTGACACCAGGAACCTGGGCTGGCAACTTTTCTTTCCCAGGAAAAAGGGCCGGTCTTTGTCACCAATGTCCTCTGGCCCTGAGTGGCCGGCTGCCTGCAAAATATCCGAACGGACGAGGATACGTCCCAGACCCAACCTGCCCCCACCTCAAACCTGTGCTGCCCAGACAGTCCCAAGGGAACCCTACAAACTGACATCAGGAACCTGGGCTGGCCACTTTTCTTTCCCAGGGAAAAGGGCCGGTCTTTGTCTCCAGGGGCTGTGGCCCTGAGTGGCCGGCTGCCTGCAAAATATCCGAACGGACGAGGATACGTCCCAGACCCAACCTGCCCCCACCTCAAACTTGTGCTGCCCTGACAGTCCCAAGGGAACCCTACAAACTGACACCAGGAACCTGGGCTGGCAACTTTTCTTTCCCAGGAAAAAGGGCCGGTCTTTGTCACCAATGTCCTCTGGCCCTGAGTGGCCGGCTGCCTGCAAAATATCCGAACGGACGAGGATACGTCCCAGACCCAACCTGCCCCCACCTCAAACTTGTGCTGCCCTGACAGTCCCAAGGGAACCCTACAAACTGACATCAGGAACCTGGGCTGGCCACTTTTCTTTCCCAGGGAAAAGGGCCGGTCTTTGTTTCCATGGGCCTGTGGCCCTGAGTGGCCGGCTGCCTGCAAAATATCCGAACGGACGATGATACGTCCCAGACCCAACCTGCCCCCACCTCAAACCTGTGCTGCCCTGACAGTCCCAAGGGAACCCTACAAACTGACATCAGGAACCTGGGCTGGCCACTTTTCTTTCCCAGGGAAAAGGGCCGGTCTTTGTCACCAATGTCCTCTGGCCCTGAGTGGCCGGCTGCCTGCAAAATATCCGAACGGACGAGGATACGTCCCAGACCCAACCTGCCCCCACCTCAAACCTGTGCTGACCTGACAGTCCCAAGGGAACCCTACAAACTGACATCAGGAACCTGGGCTGGCCACTTTTCTTTCCCAGGGAAAAGGGCCGGTCTATGTCTCCAGGGGCCTGCGGCACTGAGTGTCCGGCTGCCTGCAAAATATCCGAACGGACGAGGATACGTCCCAGACCCAACCTGCCCCCACCTCAAACCTGTGCTGCCCTGACAGTCCCAAGGGAACCCTACAAACTGACATCAGGAACCTGGGCTGGCAACTTGTCTTTCCCAGGGAAAAGGCACGGCCTATGTCTCCAGGGGCTGTGGCCCTGAGTGGCCGGCTGCCTGCAAAATATCCGAACGGACGAGGATACGTCCCAGACCCAACCTGACCCCACCTCAAACCTGTGCTGCCCTGACAGTCCCAAGGGAACCCTACAAACTGACACCAGGAACCTGGGCTGGCCACTTTTCTTTCCCAGGAAAAAGGGCCGGTCTTTGTCTCCAGGGGCCCCTGGCCCTGAATGTCCGGCTGCCTGCAAAATATCCGAACGGACGAGGATACGTCCCAGACCCAACCTGCCCCCACCTCAAACCTGTGCTGCCCTGAAAGTCCCAAGGGAACCCTACAAACTGACATCAGGAACCTGGGCTGGCCACTTTTCTTTCCCAGGGAAAAGGGCCGGTCTTTGTCTCCAGGGGCTGTGGCCCTGAGTGGCCGGCTGCCTGCAAAATATCCGAACGGACGAGGATACGTCCCAGACCCAACCTGCCCCCACCTCAAACCTGTGCTGCCCTGACAGTCCCAAGGGAACCCTACAAACTGACATCAGGAACCTGGGCTGGCCACTTTTCTTTCCCAGGAAAAAGGGCCGGTCTTTGTCACCAATGTCCTCTGGCCCTGAGTGGCCGGCTGCCTGCAAAATATCCGAACGGACGAGGATACGTCCCAGACCCAACCTGCCCCCACCTCAAACCTGTGCTGACCTGACAGTCCCAAGGGAACCCTACAAACTGACATCAGGAACCTGGGCTGGCCACTTTTCTTTCCCAGGGAAAAGGGCCGGTCTATGTCTCCAGGGGCCTGCGGCACTGAGTGTCCGGCTGCCTGCAAAATATCCGAACGGACGAGGATACGTCCCAGACCCAACCTGCCCCCACCTCAAACCTGTGCTGCCCTGACAGTCCCAAGGGAACCCTACAAACTGACATCAGGAACCTGGGCTGGCCACTTTTCTTTCCCAGGGAAAAGGGCCGGTCTTTGTCTCCAGGGGCTGTGGCCCTGAGTGGCCGGCTGCCTGCAAAATATCCGAACGGACGAGGATACGTCCCAGACCCAACCTGCCCCCACCTCAAACTTGTGCTGCCCTGACAGTCCCAAGGGAACCCTACAAACTGACACCAGGAACCTGGGCTGGCAACTTTTCTTTCCCAGGAAAAAGGGCCGGTCTTTGTCACCAATGTCCTCTGGCCCTGAGTGGCCGGCTGCCTGCAAAATATCCGAACGGACGAGGATACGTCCCAGACCCAACCTGCCCCCACCTCAAACTTGTGCTGCCCTGACAGTCCCAAGGGAACCCTACAAACTGACATCAGGAACCTGGGCTGGCCACTTTTCTTTCCCAGGGAAAAGGGCCGGTCTTTGTTTCCATGGGCCTGTGGCCCTGAGTGGCCGGCTGCCTGCAAAATATCCGAACGGACGATGATACGTCCCAGACCCAACCTGCCCCCACCTCAAACCTGTGCTGCCCTGACAGTCCCAAGGGAACCCTACAAACTGACATCAGGAACCTGGGCTGGCCACTTTTCTTTCCCAGGGAAAAGGGCCGGTCTTTGTCACCAATGTCCTCTGGCCCTGAGTGGCCGGCTGCCTGCAAAATATCCGAACGGACGAGGATACGTCCCAGACCCAACCTGCCCCCACCTCAAACCTGTGCTGACCTGACAGTCCCAAGGGAACCCTACAAACTGACATCAGGAACCTGGGCTGGCCACTTTTCTTTCCCAGGGAAAAGGGCCGGTCTATGTCTCCAGGGGCCTGCGGCACTGAGTGTCCGGCTGCCTGCAAAATATCCGAACGGACGAGGATACGTCCCAGACCCAACCTGCCCCCACCTCAAACTTGTGCTGCCCTGACAGTCCCAAGGGAACCCTACAAACTGACACCAGGAACCTGGGCTGGCAACTTTTCTTTCCCAGGAAAAAGGGCCGGTCTTTGTCACCAATGTCCTCTGGCCCTGAGTGGCCGGCTGCCTGCAAAATATCCGAACGGACGAGGATACGTCCCAGACCCAACCTGCCCCCACCTCAAACTTGTGCTGCCCTGACAGTCCCAAGGGAACCCTACAAACTGACATCAGGAACCTGGGCTGGCCACTTTTCTTTCCCAGGGAAAAGGGCCGGTCTTTGTTTCCATGGGCCTGTGGCCCTGAGTGGCCGGCTGCCTGCAAAATATCCGAACGGACGATGATACGTCCCAGACCCAACCTGCCCCCACCTCAAACCTGTGCTGCCCTGACAGTCCCAAGGGAACCCTACAAACTGACATCAGGAACCTGGGCTGGCCACTTTTCTTTCCCAGGGAAAAGGGCCGGTCTTTGTCACCAATGTCCTCTGGCCCTGAGTGGCCGGCTGCCTGCAAAATATCCGAACGGACGAGGATACGTCCCAGACCCAACCTGCCCCCACCTC
Organism: Anomalospiza imberbis; assembly: GCF_031753505.1. NCBI lineage: Eukaryota > Metazoa > Chordata > Aves > Passeriformes > Viduidae > Anomalospiza > Anomalospiza imberbis. The sequence continues at coordinate 21,793 of NW_027100360.1, read as the reverse complement.
AAACCTGTGCTGACCTGACAGTCCCAAGGGAACCCTACAAACTGACATCAGGAACCTGGGCTGGCCACTTTTCTTTCCCAGGGAAAAGGGCCGGTCTATGTCTCCAGGGGCCTGCGGCACTGAGTGTCCGGCTGCCTGCAAAATATCCGAACGGACGAGGATACGTCCCAGACCCAACCTGCCCCCACCTCAAACCTGTGCTGCCCTGACAGTCCCAAGGGAACCCTACAAACTGACATCAGGAACCTGGGCTGGCAACTTGTCTTTCCCAGGGAAAAGGCACGGCCTATGTCTCCAGGGGCTGTGGCCCTGAGTGGCCGGCTGCCTGCAAAATATCCGAACGGACGAGGATACGTCCCAGACCCAACCTGACCCCACCTCAAACCTGTGCTGCCCTGACAGTCCCAAGGGAACCCTACAAACTGACACCAGGAACCTGGGCTGGCCACTTTTCTTTCCCAGGAAAAAGGGCCGGTCTTTGTCTCCAGGGGCCCCTGGCCCTGAATGTCCGGCTGCCTGCAAAATATCCGAACGGACGAGGATACGTCCCAGACCCAACCTGCCCCCACCTCAAACCTGTGCTGCCCTGAAAGTCCCAAGGGAACCCTACAAACTGACATCAGGAACCTGGGCTGGCCACTTTTCTTTCCCAGGGAAAAGGGCCGGTCTTTGTCTCCAGGGGCTGTGGCCCTGAGTGGCCGGCTGCCTGCAAAATATCCGAACGGACGAGGATACGTCCCAGACCCAACCTGCCCCCACCTCAAACCTGTGCTGCCCTGACAGTCCCAAGGGAACCCTACAAACTGACATCAGGAACCTGGGCTGGCCACTTTTCTTTCCCAGGAAAAAGGGCCGGTCTTTGTCACCAATGTCCTCTGGCCCTGAGTGGCCGGCTGCCTGCAAAATATCCGAACGGACGAGGATACGTCCCAGACCCAACCTGCCCCCACCTCAAACCTGTGCTGCCCAGACAGTCCCAAGGGAACCCTACAAACTGACATCAGGAACCTGGGCTGGCCACTTTTCTTTCCCAGGGAAAAGGGCCGGTCTATGTCTCCAGGGGCCTGCGGCACTGAGTGTCCGGCTGCCTGCAAAATATCCGAACGGACGAGGATACGTCCCAGACCCAACCTGCCCCCACCTCAAACCTGTGCTGCCCTGACAGTCCCAAGGGAACCCTACAAACTGACACCAGGAACCTGGGCTGGCCACTTTTCTTTCCCAGGGAAAAGGGCAGGTCTATGTCTCCAGTGGCTGTGGCCCTGAGTGGCCGGCTGCCTGCAAAATGTCCGAACGGACGAGGATACGTCCCAGACCCAACCTGCCCCCACCTCAAACCTGTGCTGCCCTGACAGTCCCAAGGGAACCCTACAAACTGACATGAGGAACCTGGGCTGGCAACTTTTCTTTCCCAGGGAAAAGGGCCGGTCTTTGTCTCCAGGGGCTGTGGCCCTGAGTGGCCGGCTGCCTGCAAAATATCCGAACGGACGAGGATACGTCCCAGACCCAACCTGCCCCCACCTCAAACCTGTGCTGCCCTGACAGTCCCAAGGGAACCCTACAAACTGACACCAGGAACCTGGGCTGGCCACTTTTCTTTCCCAGGGAAAAGGGCAGGTCTATGTCTCCAGGGGCTGTGGCCCTGAGTGGCCGGCTGCCTGCAAAATGTCCGAACGGACGAGGATACGTCCCAGACCCAACCTGCCCCCACCTCAAACCTGTGCTGCCCTGACAGTCCCAAGGGAACCCTACAAACTGACATGAGGAACCTGGGCTGGCAACTTTTCTTTCCCAGGGAAAAGGGCCGGTCTTTGTCTCCAGGGGCTGTGGCCCTGAGTGGCCGGCTGCCTGCAAAATATCCGAACGGACGAGGATACGTCCCAGACCCAACCTGCCCCCACCTCAAACTTGTGCTGCCCTGACAGTCCCAAGGGAACCCTACAAACTGACATCAGGAACCTGGGCTGGCCACTTTTCTTTCCCAGGGAAAAGGGCCGGTCTTTGTCTCCAGGGGCTGTGGCCCTGAATGGCCGGCTGCCTGCAAAATATCCGAACGGACGAGGATACGTCCCAGACCCAACCTGCCCCCACCTCAAACCTGTGCTGCCCTGACAGTCCCAAGGGAACCCTACAAACTGACACCAGGAACCTGGGCTGGCAACTTTTCTTTCCCAGGAAAAAGGGCCGGTCTTTGTCACCAATGTCCTCTGGCCCTGAGTGGCCGGCTGCCTGCAAAATATCCGAACGGACGAGGATACGTCCCAAACCCAACCTGCCCCCACCTCAAACCTGTGCTGCCCAGACAGTCCCAAGGGAACCCTACAAACTGACATCAGGAACCTGGGCTGGCCACTTTTCTTTCCCAGGGAAAAGGGCCGGTCTATGTCTCCAGGGGCCTGCGGCACTGAGTGTCCGGCTGCCTGCAAAATATCCGAACGGACGAGGATACGTCCCAGACCCAACCTGCCCCCACCTCAAACCTGTGCTGCCCTGACAGTCCCAAGGGAACCCTACAAACTGACATCAGGAACCTGGGCTGGCAACTTGTCTTTCCCAGGGAAAAGGCACGGCCTATGTCTCCAGGGGCTGTGGCCCTGAGTGGCCGGCTGCCTGCAAAATATCCGAACGGACGAGGATACGTCCCAGACCCAACCTGCCCCCACCTCAAACCTGTGCTGCCCTGACAGTCCCAAGGGAACCCTACAAACTGACACCAGGAACCTGGGCTGGCCACTTTTCTTTCCCAGGGAAAAGGGCCGGTCTTTGTCTCCAGGGGCCCCTGGACCTGAATGGCCGGCTGCCTGCAAAATATCCGAACGGACGAGGATACGTCCCAGACCCAACCTGCCCCCACCTCAAACCTGTGCTGCCCTGACAGTCCCAAGGGAACCCTACAAACTGACATCAGGAACCTGGGCTGGCAACTTGTCTTTCCCAGGGAAAAGGCACGGCCTATGTCTCCAGGGGCTGTGGCCCTGAGTGGCCGGCTGCCTGCAAAATATCCGAACGGACGAGGATACGTCCCAGACCCAACCTGACCCCACCTCAAACCTGTGCTGCCCTGACAGTCCCAAGGGAACCCTACAAACTGACACCAGGAACCTGGGCTGGCCACTTTTCTTTCCCAGGAAAAAGGGCCGGTCTTTGTCACCAATGTCCTCTGGCCCTGAGTGGCCGGCTGCCTGCAAAATATCCGAACGGACGAGGATACGTCCCAGACCCAACCTGCCCCCACCTCAAACCTGTGCTGCCCAGACAGTCCCAAGGGAACCCTACAAACTGACATCAGGAACCTGGGCTGGCCACTTTTCTTTCCCAGGGAAAAGGGCCGGTCTATGTCTCCAGGGGCCTGCGGCACTGAGTGTCCGGCTGCCTGCAAAATATCCGAACGGACGAGGATACGTCCCAGACCCAACCTGCCCCCACCTCAAACCTGTGCTGCCCTGACAGTCCCAAGGGAACCCTACAAACTGACATCAGGAACCTGGGCTGGCAACTTGTCTTTCCCAGGGAAAAGGCACGGCCTATGTCTCCAGGGGCTGTGGCCCTGAGAGGTTGGCTCCCTGCAAAAGGTCCGAACGGACGAGGATATGTCCCAGACCCAACCTGCCCCCACCTCAAACCTGTGCTGCCCTGACACTCCCAAGGGAACCCTACAAACTGACACCAGGAACCTGGGCTGGACACTTTTCTTTCCCAGGGAAAAGGGCCGGTCTTTGTCTCCAGGGGCCTGTGGCCCTGAGTGGCCGGCTAGCTTCAAAATATCCGAACGGACGAGGATACGTCCCAGACCCAACCTGCCCCCACCTCAAACCTGTGCTGCCCTGACAGTGCCAAGGGTACACTACAAACTGACACCAGGAACCTGGGCTGGCCACTTTTCTTTCCCAGGGAAAAGGGCCGGTCTTTGTCTCCAGGGGCCCCTGGCCCTGAATGGCCGGCTGCCTGCAAAATATCCGAACGGACGAGGATACGTCCCAGACCCAACCTGCCCCCACCTCAAACCTGTGCTGCCCTGACAGTCCCAAGGGAACCCTACAAACTGACATCAGGAACCTGGGCTGGCCACTTTTCTTTCCCAGGGAAAAGTGACGGTCCATGTCTCCAGGGGCTGTGGCCCTGAGTGGTTGGCTGCCTGCAAAATATCCGAACGGACGAGGATACGTCCCAGACCCAACCTGCCCCCACCTCAAACCTGTGCTGCCCTGACAGTGCCAAGGGAACCCTACAAACTGACACCAGGAACCTGGGCTGGCAACTTTTCTTTCCCAGGAAAAAGGGCCGGTCTTTGTCACCAGTGTCCTCTGGCCCTGAGTGGCCGGCTGCCTGCAAAATATCCGAACGGACGATGATATGTCCCAGACCCAACCTGCCCCCACCTCAAACCTGTGCTGCCCTGACAGTCCCAAGGGAACCCTACAAACTGACATCAGGAACCTGGGCTGGCCACTTTTCTTTCCCAGGGAAAAGGGCCGGTCGTTGTCTCCAGGGGCTGTGGCCCTGAGTGGCCGGCTGCCTGCAAAATATCTGAACGGACGAGGATACGTCCCAGACCCAACCTGCCCCCACCTCAAACCTTTGCTGCCCGGACAGTGCCAAGGGAACCCTACAAACTGACATCAGGAACCTGGGCTGGCCACTTTTCTTTCCCAGGGAAAAGGGCCGGTCCATGTCTCCAGGGGCCTGTGGCCCTGAGTGGCCGGCTGCCTGCAAAATATCCGAACAGACGAGGATAAGTCCCAGACCCAACCTGCCCCCACCTCAAACCTGTGCTGTCCTGACAGTCCCAAGGGAACCCTATAAACTGACATTAGGAACCTGGGCTGGCCACTTTTCTTTCCCAGGGAAAAGGGCCGGTCTTTGTTTCCAGGGGCCTGTGGCCCTGAGTGGCCGGCTGCCTGCAAAATATCCGAACGGACGATGATACGTCCCAGACCCAACCTGCCCCCACCTCAAACCTGTGCTGCCCTGACAGTCCCAAGGGAACCCTACAAACTGACATCAGGAACCTGGGCTGGCCACTTTTCTTTCCCAGGGAAAAGGCACGGCCTATATCTCCAGGGGCTGTGGCCCTGAGTGGCCGGCTAGCTGCAAAATATCCGAACGGACGAGGATACGTCCCAGACCCAACCTGACCCCACCTCAAACCTGTGCTGCCCTGACAGTGCCAAGGGAACCCTACAAACTGACACCAGGAACCTGGGCTGGCCACTTTTCTTTCCCAGGGAAAAGGGCCGGTCTTTGTCTCCAGGGGCTGTGGCCCTGAATGGCCGGCTGCCTGCAAAATATCCGAACGGACGAGGATACGTCCCAGACCCAACCTGCCCCCACCTCAAACCTGTGCTGCCCTGACAGTGCCAAGGGTACACTACAAACTGACACCAGGAACCTGGGCTGGCCACTTTTCTTTCCCAGGGAAAAGGGCCGGTCTTTGTCTCCAGGGGCCCCTGGCCCTGAGTGGCCGGCTGCCTGCAAAATATCCGAACGGACGAGGATACGTCCCAGACCCAACCTGCCCCCACCTCAAACCTGTGCTGCCCTGACAGTCCCAAGGGAACCCTACAAACTGACATCAGGAACCTGGGCTGGCAACTTGTCTTTCCCAGGGAAAAGGGCCGGTCTTTGTCTCCAGGGGCCTGTGGCCCTGAGTGGCCGGCTGCCTGCATAATATCCGAACGGACGAGGATACGTCCCAGACCCAACCTGCCCCCACCTCAAACCTGTGCTGCCCTGACAGTCCCAAGGGAACCCTACAAACTGACATCAGGAACCTGGGCTGGCCACTTTTCTTTCCCAGGGAAAAGGGCCGGTCTATGTCTCCAGGGGCCTGCGGCACTGAGTGTCCGGCTGCCTGCAAAATATCCGAACGGACGAGGATACGTCCCAGACCCAACCTGCCCCCACCTCAAACCTGTGCTGCGCAGACAGTCCCAAGGGAACCCTACAAACTGACATCAGGAACCTGGGCTGGTCACTTTTCTTTCCCAGGAAAAGGGCCGGTTTATGTCTCCAGGGGCCTGCGGCACGGAGTGTCCGGCTGCCTGCAAAATATCCGAACGGACAAGGATACGTCCCAGACCCAACCTGCCCCCACCTCAAACCTGTGCTGCCCTGACAGTCCCAAGGGAACCCTACAAACTGACATCAGGAACCTGGGCTGGCAATTTGTCTTTCCCAGGGAAAAGGCACGGCCTATGTCTCCAGGGGCTGTGGCCCTGAGTGGCCGGCTGCCTGCAAAATATCCGAACGGACGAGGATACGTCCCAGACCCAACCTGACCCCACCTCAAACCTGTGCTGCCCTGACAGTGCCAAGGGAACCCTACAAACTGACACCAGGAACCTGGGCTGGCCACTTTTCTTTCCCAGGGAAAAGGGCCGGTCTTTGTCTCCAGGGGCTGTGGCCCTGAATGGCCGGCTGCCTGCAAAATATCCGAACGGACGAGGATACGTCCCAGACCCAACCTGCCCCCACCTCAAACCTGTGCTGCCCTGACAGTCCCAAGGGAACCCTACAAACTGACATGAGGAACCTGGGCTGGCCACTTTTCTTTCCCAGGAAAAAGGGCCGGTCTTTGTCTCCAGGGGCCCCTGGCCCTGAGTGGCCGGCTGCCTGCAAAATATCCGAACGGACGAGGATACGTCCCAGACCCAACCTGCCCCCACCTCAAACCTGTGCTGCCCTGACAGTGCCAAGGGAACCCTACAAACTGACATCAGGAACCTGGGCTGGCAACTTGTCTTTCCCAGGGAAAAGGGCCGGTCTTTGTCTCCAGGGGCCTGTGGCCCTGAGTGGCCGGCTGCCTGCAAAATATCCGAACGGACGAGGATACGTCCCAGACCCAACCTGCCCCCACCTCAAACCTGTGCTGCCCTGACAGTCCCAAGGGAACCCTACAAACTGACATCAGGAACCTGGGCTGGCCACATTTCTTTCCCAGGGAAAAGGGCCGGTCTATGTCTCCAGGGGCCTGCGGCACTGAGTGTCCGGCTGCCTGCAAAATATCCGAACGGACGAGGATATGTCCCAGACCCAACCTGCCCCCACCTCAAACCTGTGCTGCCCTGACAGTCCCAAGGGAACCCTACAAACTGACACCAGGAACCTGGGCTGGCCACTTTTCTTTCCCAGGGAAAAGGGACGGTCTTTTTCTCCAGGGGCCCCTGGCCCTGAATGGCCGGCTGCCTGCAAAATATCCGATCGGACGAGGATACGTCCCAGACCCAACCTGCCCCCACCTCAAACCTGTGCTGCCCTGAAAGTCCCAAGGGAACCCTACAAACTGACATCAGGAACCTGGGCTGGCCACTTTTCTTTCCCAGGAAAAAGGGCCGGTCTTTGTCACCAATGTCCTCTGGCCCTGAGTGGCCGGCTGCCTGCAAAATATCCGAACGGACGAGGATACGTCCCAGACCCAACCTGCCCCCACCTCAAACCTGTGCTGCCCTGACAGTCCCAAGGGAACCCTACAAACTGACATCAGGAACCTGGGCTGGCCACTTTTCTTTCCCAGGGAAAAGGGCCGGTCTTTGTCTCCAGGGGCCTGTGGCCCTGAGTGGCCGGCTGCCTGCAAAATATCTGAACGGACGAGGATACGTCCCAGACCCAACCTGCCCCCACCTCAAACCTGTGCTGCCCTGACACTCCCAAGGGAACCCTACAAACTGACATCAAGAACCTGGGCTGGCCACTTTTCTTTCCCAGGGAAAAGGGCCGGTCTATGTCTCCAGGGGCCTGCGGCACTGAGTGTCCGGCTGCCTGCAAAATATCCGAACGGACGAGGATACGTCCCAGACCCAACCTGCCCCCACCTCAAACCTGTGCTGCCCTGACAGTCCCAAGGGAACCCTACAAACTGACACCAGGAACCTGGGCTGGCAACTTGTCTTTCCCAGGGAAAAGGCACGGCCTATGTCTCCAGGGGCTGTGGCCCTGAGTGGCCAGCTACCTGCAAAAGGTCCGAACGGACGAGGATATGTCCCAGACCCAACCTGCCCCCACCTCAAACCTGTGCTGCCCTGACAGTCCCAAGGGAACCCTACAAACTGACATCAGGAACCTGGGCTGGCCACTTTTCTTTCCCAGGAAAAAGGGCCGGTCTATGTCTCCAGGGGCTGTGGCCCTGAGAGGTTGGCTCCCTGCAAAATGTCCGAACGGACGAGGATACGTCCCAGACCCAACCTGCCCCCACCTCAAACCTGTGCTGCCCTGACAGTCCCAAGGGAACCCTACAAACTGACACCAGGAACCTGGGCTGGCCACTTTTCTATCCCAGGAAAAAGGGCCGGTCTTTGTCACCAATGTCCTCTGGCCCTGAGTGGCCGGCTGCCTGCAAAATATCCGAACGGACGAGGATACGTCCCAGACCCAACCTGCCCCCACCGCAAACCTGTGCTGCCCTGACAGTCCCAAGGGAACCCTACAAACTGACATCAGGAACCTGGGCTGGCCACTTTTCTTTCCCAGGGAAAAGGGCCGGTCTATGTCTCCAGGGGCCTGCGGCACTGAGTGTCCGGCTGCCTGCAAAATATCCGAACGGACGAGGATACGTCCCAGACCCAACCTGCCCCCACCTCAAACCTGTGCTGCCCAGACAGTCCCAAGGGAACCCTACAAACTGACATCAGGAACCTGGGCTTGTCACTTTTCTTTCCCAGGGAAAAGGGCCGGTTTATGTCTCCAGGGGCCTGCGGCACGGAGTGTCCGGCTGCCTGCAAAATATCCGAACGGACGAGGATACGTCACAGACCCAACCTGCCCCCACCTCAAACCTGTGCTGCCCTGACAGTCCCAAGGGAACCCTACAAACTGACATCAGGAACCTGGGCTGGCAACTTGTCTTTCCCAGGGAAAAGGCATGGCCTATGTCTCCAGGGGCTGTGGCCCTGAGTGGCCGGCTGCCTGCAAAATATCCGAACGGACGAGGATACGTCCCAGACCCAACCTGACCCCACCTCAAACCTGTGCTGCCCTGACAGTCCCAAGGGAACCCTACAAACTGACACCAGGAACCTGGGCTGGCCACTTTTCTTTCCCAGGGAAAAGGGACGGTCTTTTTCTCCAGGGGCCCCTGGCCCTGAATGGCCGGCTGCCTGCAAAATATCCGATCGGACGAGGATACGTCCCAGACCCAACCTGACCCCACCTCAAACCTGTGCTGCCCTGACAGTCCCAAGGGAACCCTACAAACTGACATCAGGAACCTGGGCTGGCAATTTGTCTTTCCCAGGGAAAAGGCACGGCCTATGTCTCCAGGGGCTGTGGCCCTGAGTGGCCGGCTGCCTGCAAAATATCCGAACGGACGAGGATACGTCCCAGACCCAACCTGACCCCACCTCAAACCTGTGCTGCCCTGACAGTGCCAAGGGAACCCTACAAACTGACACCAGGAACCTGGGCTGGCCACTTTTCTTTCCCAGGGAAAAGGGCCGGTCTTTGTCTCCAGGGGCTGTGGCCCTGAATGGCCGGCTGCCTGCAAAATATCCGAACGGACGAGGATACGTCCCAGACCCAACCTGCCCCCACCTCAAACCTGTGCTGCCCTGACAGTCCCAAGGGAACCCTACAAACTGACATGAGGAACCTGGGCTGGCCACTTTTCTTTCCCAGGAAAAAGGGCCGGTCTTTGTCTCCAGGGGCCCCTGGCCCTGAGTGGCCGGCTGCCTGCAAAATATCCGAACGGACGAGGATACGTCCCAGACCCAACCTGCCCCCACCTCAAACCTGTGCTGCCCTGACAGTGCCAAGGGAACCCTACAAACTGACATCAGGAACCTGGGCTGGCAACTTGTCTTTCCCAGGGAAAAGGGCCGGTCTTTGTCTCCAGGGGCCTGTGGCCCTGAGTGGCCGGCTGCCTGCAAAATATCCGAACGGACGAGGATACGTCCCAGACCCAACCTGCCCCCACCTCAAACCTGTGCTGCCCTGACAGTCCCAAGGGAACCCTACAAACTGACATCAGGAACCTGGGCTGGCCACATTTCTTTCCCAGGGAAAAGGGCCGGTCTATGTCTCCAGGGGCCTGCGGCACTGAGTGTCCGGCTGCCTGCAAAATATCCGAACGGACGAGGATATGTCCCAGACCCAACCTGCCCCCACCTCAAACCTGTGCTGCCCTGACAGTCCCAAGGGAACCCTACAAACTGACACCAGGAACCTGGGCTGGCCACTTTTCTTTCCCAGGGAAAAGGGACGGTCTTTTTCTCCAGGGGCCCCTGGCCCTGAATGGCCGGCTGCCTGCAAAATATCCGATCGGACGAGGATACGTCCCAGACCCAACCTGCCCCCACCTCAAACCTGTGCTGCCCTGAAAGTCCCAAGGGAACCCTACAAACTGACATCAGGAACCTGGGCTGGCCACTTTTCTTTCCCAGGAAAAAGGGCCGGTCTTTGTCACCAATGTCCTCTGGCCCTGAGTGGCCGGCTGCCTGCAAAATATCCGAACGGACGAGGATACGTCCCAGACCCAACCTGCCCCCACCTCAAACCTGTGCTGCCCTGACAGTCCCAAGGGAACCCTACAAACTGACATCAGGAACCTGGGCTGGCCACTTTTCTTTCCCAGGGAAAAGGGCCGGTCTTTGTCTCCAGGGGCCTGTGGCCCTGAGTGGCCGGCTGCCTGCAAAATATCTGAACGGACGAGGATACGTCCCAGACCCAACCTGCCCCCACCTCAAACCTGTGCTGCCCTGACACTCCCAAGGGAACCCTACAAACTGACATCAAGAACCTGGGCTGGCCACTTTTCTTTCCCAGGGAAAAGGGCCGGTCTATGTCTCCAGGGGCCTGCGGCACTGAGTGTCCGGCTGCCTGCAAAATATCCGAACGGACGAGGATACGTCCCAGACCCAACCTGCCCCCACCTCAAACCTGTGCTGCCCTGACAGTCCCAAGGGAACCCTACAAACTGACACCAGGAACCTGGGCTGGCAACTTGTCTTTCCCAGGGAAAAGGCACGGCCTATGTCTCCAGGGGCTGTGGCCCTGAGTGGCCAGCTACCTGCAAAAGGTCCGAACGGACGAGGATATGTCCCAGACCCAACCTGCCCCCACCTCAAACCTGTGCTGCCCTGACAGTCCCAAGGGAACCCTACAAACTGACATCAGGAACCTGGGCTGGCCACTTTTCTTTCCCAGGAAAAAGGGCCGGTCTATGTCTCCAGGGGCTGTGGCCCTGAGAGGTTGGCTCCCTGCAAAATGTCCGAACGGACGAGGATACGTCCCAGACCCAACCTGCCCCCACCTCAAACCTGTGCTGCCCTGACAGTCCCAAGGGAACCCTACAAACTGACACCAGGAACCTGGGCTGGCCACTTTTCTATCCCAGGAAAAAGGGCCGGTCTTTGTCACCAATGTCCTCTGGCCCTGAGTGGCCGGCTGCCTGCAAAATATCCGAACGGACGAGGATACGTCCCAGACCCAACCTGCCCCCACCGCAAACCTGTGCTGCCCTGACAGTCCCAAGGGAACCCTACAAACTGACATCAGGAACCTGGGCTGGCCACTTTTCTTTCCCAGGGAAAAGGGCCGGTCTATGTCTCCAGGGGCCTGCGGCACTGAGTGTCCGGCTGCCTGCAAAATATCCGAACGGACGAGGATACGTCCCAGACCCAACCTGCCCCCACCTCAAACCTGTGCTGCCCAGACAGTCCCAAGGGAACCCTACAAACTGACATCAGGAACCTGGGCTTGTCACTTTTCTTTCCCAGGGAAAAGGGCCGGTTTATGTCTCCAGGGGCCTGCGGCACGGAGTGTCCGGCTGCCTGCAAAATATCCGAACGGACGAGGATACGTCACAGACCCAACCTGCCCCCACCTCAAACCTGTGCTGCCCTGACAGTCCCAAGGGAACCCTACAAACTGACATCAGGAACCTGGGCTGGCAACTTGTCTTTCCCAGGGAAAAGGCATGGCCTATGTCTCCAGGGGCTGTGGCCCTGAGTGGCCGGCTGCCTGCAAAATATCCGAACGGACGAGGATACGTCCCAGACCCAACCTGACCCCACCTCAAACCTGTGCTGCCCTGACAGTCCCAAGGGAACCCTACAAACTGACACCAGGAACCTGGGCTGGCCACTTTTCTTTCCCAGGGAAAAGGGACGGTCTTTTTCTCCAGGGGCCCCTGGCCCTGAATGGCCGGCTGCCTGCAAAATATCCGATCGGACGAGGATACGTCCCAGACCCAACCTGACCCCACCTCAAACCTGTGCTGCCCTGACAGTCCCAAGGGAACCCTACAAACTGACACCAGGAACCTGGGCTGGCCACTTTTCTTTCCCAGGGAAAAGGGCCGGTCTTTGTCTCCAGGGGCCCCTGGCCCTGAATGGCCGGCTGCCTGCAAAATATCCGAACGGACGAGGATACGTCCCAGACCCAACCTGCCCCCACCTCAAACCTGTGCTGCCCTGACAGTCCCAAGGGAACCCTACAAACTGACATGAGGAACCTGGGCTGGCCACTTTTCTTTCCCAGGGAAAAGGGCCGGTCTTTGTCTCCAGGGGCCCCTGGCCCTGAGTGGCCGGCTGCCTGCAAAATATCCGAACGGACGAGGATACGTCCCAGACCCAACCTGCCCCCACCTCAAACCTGTGCTGCCCTGACAGTGCCAAGGGAACCCTACAAACTGACACCAGGAACCTGGGCTGGCCACTTTTCTTTCCCAGGGAAAAGGGACGGTCTTTTTCTCCAGGGGCTGTGGCCCTGAGTGGCCGGCTGCCTGCAAAATATCCGAACGGACGAGGATACGTCCCAGACCCAACCTGCCCCCACCTCAAACCTGTGCTGCCCTGACAGTCCCAAGGGAACCCTACAAACTGACATCAGGAACCTGGGCTGGCCACTTTTCTTTCCCAGGAAAAAGGGCCGGTCTTTGTCACCAATGTCCTCTGGCCCTGAGTGGCCGGCTGCCTGCAAAATATCCGAACGGACGAGGATACGTCCCAGACCCAACCTGCCCCCACCTCAAACCTGTGCTGCCCAGACAGTCCCAAGGGAACCCTACAAACTGACATCAGGAACCTGGGCTGGCCACTTTTCTTTCCCAGGGAAAAGGGCCGGTCTATGTCTCCAGGGGCCTGCGGCACTGAGTGTCCGGCTGCCTGCAAAATATCCGAACGGACGAGGATACGTCCCAGACCCAACCTGCCCCCACCTCAAACCTGTGCTGCCCTGACAGTCCCAAGGGAACCCTACAAACTGACACCAGGAACCTGGGCTGGCCACTTTTCTTTCCCAGGGAAAAGGGCAGGTCTATGTCTCCAGGGGCTGTGGCCCTGAGTGGCCGGCTGCCTGCAAAATGTCCGAACGGACGAGGATACGTCCCAGACCCAACCTGCCCCCACCTCAAACCTGTGCTGCCCTGACAGTCCCAAGGGAACCCTACAAACTGACACCAGGAACCTGGGCTGGCAACTTTTCTTTCCCAGGGAAAAGGGCCGGTCTTTGTCTCCAGGGGCTGTGGCCCTGAGTGTCCGGCTGCCTGCAAAATATCCGAACGGACGAGGATACGTCCCAGACCCAACCTGCCCCCACCTCAAACCTGTGCTGCCCTGACAGTCCCAAGGGAACCCTACAAACTGACATGAGGAACCTGGGCTGGCAACTTTTCTTTCCCAGGGAAAAGGGCCGGTCTTTGTCTCCAGGGGCTGTGGCCCTGAGTGGCCGGCTGCCTGCAAAATATCCGAACGGACGAGGATACGTCCCAGACCCAACCTGCCCCCACCTCAAACCTGTGCTGCCCTGACAGTCCCAAGGGAACCCTACAAACTGACATCAGGAACCTGGGCTGGCCACTTTTCTTTCCCAGGGAAAAGGGCCGGTCTTTGTCTCCAGGGGCTGTGGCCCTGAATGGCCGGCTGCCTGCAAAATATCCGAACGGACGAGGATACGTCCCAGACCCAACCTGCCCCCACCTCAAACCTGTGCTGCCCTGACAGTCCCAAGGGAACCCTACAAACTGACACCAGGAACCTGGGCTGGCAACTTTTCTTTCCCAGGAAAAAGGGCCGGTCTTTGTCACCAATGTCCTCTGGCCCTGAGTGGCCGGCTGCCTGCAAAATATCCGAACGGACGAGGATACGTCCCAGACCCAACCTGCCCCCACCTCAAACCTGTGCTGCCCAGACAGTCCCAAGGGAACCCTACAAACTGACATCAGGAACCTGGGCTGGCCACTTTTCTTTCCCAGGGAAAAGGGCCGGTCTTTGTCTCCAGGGGCTGTGGCCCTGAGTGGCCGGCTGCCTGCAAAATATCCGAACGGACGAGGATACGTCCCAGACCCAACCTGCCCCCACCTCAAACTTGTGCTGCCCTGACAGTCCCAAGGGAACCCTACAAACTGACACCAGGAACCTGGGCTGGCAACTTTTCTTTCCCAGGAAAAAGGGCCGGTCTTTGTCACCAATGTCCTCTGGCCCTGAGTGGCCGGCTGCCTGCAAAATATCCGAACGGACGAGGATACGTCCCAGACCCAACCTGCCCCCACCTCAAACTTGTGCTGCCCTGACAGTCCCAAGGGAACCCTACAAACTGACATCAGGAACCTGGGCTGGCCACTTTTCTTTCCCAGGGAAAAGGGCCGGTCTTTGTTTCCATGGGCCTGTGGCCCTGAGTGGCCGGCTGCCTGCAAAATATCCGAACGGACGATGATACGTCCCAGACCCAACCTGCCCCCACCTCAAACCTGTGCTGCCCAGACAGTCCCAAGGGAACCCTACAAACTGACATCAGGAACCTGGGCTGGCCACTTTTCTTTCCCAGGGAAAAGGGCCGGTCTTTGTCACCAATGTCCTCTGGCCCTGAGTGGCCGGCTGCCTGCAAAATATCCGAACGGACGAGGATACGTCCCAGACCCAACCTGCCCCCACCTCAAACCTGTGCTGACCTGACAGTCCCAAGGGAACCCTACAAACTGACATCAGGAACCTGGGCTGGCCACTTTTCTTTCCAGGGAAAAGGGCCGGTCTATGTCTCCAGGGGCCTGCGGCACTGAGTGTCCGGCTGCCTGCAAAATATCCGAACGGACGAGGATACGTCCCAGACCCAACCTGCCCCCACCTCAAACCTGTGCTGCCCTGACAGTCCCAAGGGAACCTACAAACTGACATCAGGAACCTGGGCTGGCAACTTGTCTTTCCAGGGAAAAGGCACGGCCTATGTCTCCAGGGGCTGTGGCCCTGAGTGGCCGGCTGCCTGCAAAATATCCGAACGGACGAGGATACGTCCCAGACCCAACCTGACCCCACCTCAAACCTGTGCTGCCCTGACAGTCCCAAGGGAACCCTACAAACTGACACCAGGAACCTGGGCTGGCCACTTTTCTTTCCCAGGAAAAAGGGCCGGTCTTTGTTTCCAGGGGCCCCTGGCCCTGAATGTCCGGCTGCCTGCAAAATATCCGAACGGACGAGGATACGTCCCAGACCCAACCTGCCCCCACCTCAAACCTGTGCTGCCCTGAAAGTCCCAAGGGAACCCTACAAACTGACACCAGGAACCTGGGCTGGCAACTTTTCTTTCCCAGGGAAAAGGGCCGGTCTTTGTCTCCAGGGGCTGTGGCCCTGAGTGTCCGGCTGCCTGCAAAATATCCGAACGGACGAGGATACGTCCCAGACCCAACCTGCCCCCACCTCAAACCTGTGCTGCCCTGACAGTCCCAAGGGAACCCTACAAACTGACACCAGGAACCTGGGCTGGCCACTTTTCTTTCCCAGGGAAAAGGGCAGGTCTATGTCTCCAGGGGCTGTGGCCCTGAGTGGCCGGCTGCCTGCAAAATGTCCGAACGGACGAGGATACGTCCCAGACCCAACCTGCCCCCACCTCAAACCTGTGCTGCCCTGACAGTCCCAAGGGAACCCTACAAACTGACATGAGGAACCTGGGCTGGCAACTTTTCTTTCCCAGGGAAAAGGGCCGGTCTTTGTCTCCAGGGGCTGTGGCCCTGAGTGGCCGGCTGCCTGCAAAATATCCGAACGGACGAGGATACGTCCCAGACCCAACCTGCCCCCACCTCAAACCTGTGCTGCCCTGACAGTCCCAAGGGAACCCTACAAACTGACATCAGGAACCTGGGCTGGCCACTTTTCTTTCCCAGGGAAAAGGGCCGGTCTTTGTCTCCAGGGGCTGTGGCCCTGAATGGCCGGCTGCCTGCAAAATATCCGAACGGACGAGGATACGTCCCAGACCCAACCTGCCCCCACCTCAAACCTGTGCTGCCCTGACAGTCCCAAGGGAACCCTACAAACTGACACCAGGAACCTGGGCTGGCAACTTTTCTTTCCCAGGAAAAAGGGCCGGTCTTTGTCACCAATGTCCTCTGGCCCTGAGTGGCCGGCTGCCTGCAAAATATCCGAACGGACGAGGATACGTCCCAGACCCAACCTGCCCCCACCTCAAACCTGTGCTGCCCAGACAGTCCCAAGGGAACCCTACAAACTGACATCAGGAACCTGGGCTGGCCACTTTTCTTTCCCAGGGAAAAGGGCCGGTCTTTGTCTCCAGGGGCTGTGGCCCTGAGTGGCCGGCTGCCTGCAAAATATCCGAACGGACGAGGATACGTCCCAGACCCAACCTGCCCCCACCTCAAACTTGTGCTGCCCTGACAGTCCCAAGGGAACCCTACAAACTGACACCAGGAACCTGGGCTGGCAACTTTTCTTTCCCAGGAAAAAGGGCCGGTCTTTGTCACCAATGTCCTCTGGCCCTGAGTGGCCGGCTGCCTGCAAAATATCCGAACGGACGAGGATACGTCCCAGACCCAACCTGCCCCCACCTCAAACTTGTGCTGCCCTGACAGTCCCAAGGGAACCCTACAAACTGACATCAGGAACCTGGGCTGGCCACTTTTCTTTCCCAGGGAAAAGGGCCGGTCTTTGTTTCCATGGGCCTGTGGCCCTGAGTGGCCGGCTGCCTGCAAAATATCCGAACGGACGATGATACGTCCCAGACCCAACCTGCCCCCACCTCAAACCTGTGCTGCCCTGACAGTCCCAAGGGAACCCTACAAACTGACATCAGGAACCTGGGCTGGCCACTTTTCTTTCCCAGGGAAAAGGGCCGGTCTTTGTCACCAATGTCCTCTGGCCCTGAGTGGCCGGCTGCCTGCAAAATATCCGAACGGACGAGGATACGTCCCAGACCCAACCTGCCCCCACCTCAAACCTGTGCTGACCTGACAGTCCCAAGGGAACCCTACAAACTGACATCAGGAACCTGGGCTGGCCACTTTTCTTTCCCAGGGAAAAGGGCCGGTCTATGTCTCCAGGGGCCTGCGGCACTGAGTGGCCGGCTGCCTGCAAAATATCCGAACGGACGAGGATACGTCCCAGACCCAACCTGCCCCCACCTCAAACCTGTGCTGCCCAGACAGTCCCAAGGGAACCCTACAAACTGACATCAGGAACCTGGGCTGGCCACTTTTCTTTCCCAGGGAAAAGGGCCGGTCTTTGTCTCCAGGGGCTGTGGCCCTGAGTGGCCGGCTGCCTGCAAAATATCCGAACGGACGAGGATACGTCCCAGACCCAACCTGCCCCCACCTCAAACTTGTGCTGCCCTGACAGTCCCAAGGGAACCCTACAAACTGACACCAGGAACCTGGGCTGGCAACTTTTCTTTCCCAGGAAAAAGGGCCGGTCTTTGTCACCAATGTCCTCTGGCCCTGAGTGGCCGGCTGCCTGCAAAATATCCGAACGGACGAGGATACGTCCCAGACCCAACCTGCCCCCACCTCAAACTTGTGCTGCCCTGACAGTCCCAAGGGAACCCTACAAACTGACATCAGGAACCTGGGCTGGCCACTTTTCTTTCCCAGGGAAAAGGGCCGGTCTTTGTTTCCATGGGCCTGTGGCCCTGAGTGGCCGGCTGCCTGCAAAATATCCGAACGGACGATGATACGTCCCAGACCCAACCTGCCCCCACCTCAAACCTGTGCTGCCCAGACAGTCCCAAGGGAACCCTACAAACTGACATCAGGAACCTGGGCTGGCCACTTTTCTTTCCCAGGGAAAAGGGCCGGTCTTTGTCACCAATGTCCTCTGGCCCTGAGTGGCCGGCTGCCTGCAAAATATCCGAACGGACGAGGATACGTCCCAGACCCAACCTGCCCCCACCTCAAACCTGTGCTGACCTGACAGTCCCAAGGGAACCCTACAAACTGACATCAGGAACCTGGGCTGGCCACTTTTCTTTCCCAGGGAAAAGGGCCGGTCTATGTCTCCAGGGGCCTGCGGCACTGAGTGTCCGGCTGCCTGCAAAATATCCGAACGGACGAGGATACGTCCCAGACCCAACCTGCCCCCACCTCAAACCTGTGCTGCCCTGACAGTCCCAAGGGAACCCTACAAACTGACATCAGGAACCTGGGCTGGCAACTTGTCTTTCCCAGGGAAAAGGCACGGCCTATGTCTCCAGGGGCTGTGGCCCTGAGTGGCCGGCTGCCTGCAAAATATCCGAACGGACGAGGATACGTCCCAGACCCAACCTGACCCCACCTCAAACCTGTGCTGCCCTGACAGTCCCAAGGGAACCCTACAAACTGACACCAGGAACCTGGGCTGGCCACTTTTCTTTCCCAGGAAAAAGGGCCGGTCTTTGTTTCCAGGGGCCCCTGGCCCTGAATGTCCGGCTGCCTGCAAAATATCCGAACGGACGAGGATACGTCCCAGACCCAACCTGCCCCCACCTCAAACCTGTGCTGCCCTGAAAGTCCCAAGGGAACCCTACAAACTGACACCAGGAACCTGGGCTGGCAACTTTTCTTTCCCAGGGAAAAGGGCCGGTCTTTGTCTCCAGGGGCTGTGGCCCTGAGTGTCCGGCTGCCTGCAAAATATCCGAACGGACGAGGATACGTCCCAGACCCAACCTGCCCCCACCTCAAACCTGTGCTGCCCTGACAGTCCCAAGGGAACCCTACAAACTGACACCAGGAACCTGGGCTGGCCACTTTTCTTTCCCAGGGAAAAGGGCAGGTCTATGTCTCCAGGGGCTGTGGCCCTGAGTGGCCGGCTGCCTGCAAAATGTCCGAACGGACGAGGATACGTCCCAGACCCAACCTGCCCCCACCTCAAACCTGTGCTGCCCTGACAGTCCCAAGGGAACCCTACAAACTGACATGAGGAACCTGGGCTGGCAACTTTTCTTTCCCAGGGAAAAGGGCCGGTCTTTGTCTCCAGGGGCTGTGGCCCTGAGTGGCCGGCTGCCTGCAAAATATCCGAACGGACGAGGATACGTCCCAGACCCAACCTGCCCCCACCTCAAACCTGTGCTGCCCTGACAGTCCCAAGGGAACCCTACAAACTGACATCAGGAACCTGGGCTGGCCACTTTTCTTTCCCAGGGAAAAGGGCCGGTCTTTGTCTCCAGGGGCTGTGGCCCTGAATGGCCGGCTGCCTGCAAAATATCCGAACGGACGAGGATACGTCCCAGACCCAACCTGCCCCCACCTCAAACCTGTGCTGCCCTGACAGTCCCAAGGGAACCCTACAAACTGACACCAGGAACCTGGGCTGGCAACTTTTCTTTCCCAGGAAAAAGGGCCGGTCTTTGTCACCAATGTCCTCTGGCCCTGAGTGGCCGGCTGCCTGCAAAATATCCGAACGGACGAGGATACGTCCCAGACCCAACCTGCCCCCACCTCAAACCTGTGCTGCCCAGACAGTCCCAAGGGAACCCTACAAACTGACATCAGGAACCTGGGCTGGCCACTTTTCTTTCCCAGGGAAAAGGGCCGGTCTTTGTCTCCAGGGGCTGTGGCCCTGAGTGGCCGGCTGCCTGCAAAATATCCGAACGGACGAGGATACGTCCCAGACCCAACCTGCCCCCACCTCAAACTTGTGCTGCCCTGACAGTCCCAAGGGAACCCTACAAACTGACACCAGGAACCTGGGCTGGCAACTTTTCTTTCCCAGGAAAAAGGGCCGGTCTTTGTCACCAATGTCCTCTGGCCCTGAGTGGCCGGCTGCCTGCAAAATATCCGAACGGACGAGGATACGTCCCAGACCCAACCTGCCCCCACCTCAAACTTGTGCTGCCCTGACAGTCCCAAGGGAACCCTACAAACTGACATCAGGAACCTGGGCTGGCCACTTTTCTTTCCCAGGGAAAAGGGCCGGTCTTTGTTTCCATGGGCCTGTGGCCCTGAGTGGCCGGCTGCCTGCAAAATATCCGAACGGACGATGATACGTCCCAGACCCAACCTGCCCCCACCTCAAACCTGTGCTGCCCTGACAGTCCCAAGGGAACCCTACAAACTGACATCAGGAACCTGGGCTGGCCACTTTTCTTTCCCAGGGAAAAGGGCCGGTCTTTGTCACCAATGTCCTCTGGCCCTGAGTGGCCGGCTGCCTGCAAAATATCCGAACGGACGAGGATACGTCCCAGACCCAACCTGCCCCCACCTCAAACCTGTGCTGACCTGACAGTCCCAAGGGAACCCTACAAACTGACATCAGGAACCTGGGCTGGCCACTTTTCTTTCCCAGGGAAAAGGGCCGGTCTATGTCTCCAGGGGCCTGCGGCACTGAGTGTCCGGCTGCCTGCAAAATATCCGAACGGACGAGGATACGTCCCAGACCCAACCTGCCCCCACCTCAAACCTGTGCTGCCCTGACAGTCCCAAGGGAACCCTACAAACTGACATCAGGAACCTGGGCTGGCAACTTGTCTTTCCCAGGGAAAAGGCACGGCCTATGTCTCCAGGGGCTGTGGCCCTGAGTGGCCGGCTGCCTGCAAAATATCCGAACGGACGAGGATACGTCCCAGACCCAACCTGACCCCACCTCAAACCTGTGCTGCCCTGACAGTCCCAAGGGAACCCTACAAACTGACACCAGGAACCTGGGCTGGCCACTTTTCTTTCCCAGGAAAAAGGGCCGGTTTTGTCTCCAGGGGCCCCTGGCCCTGAATGTCCGGCTGCCTGCAAAATATCCGAACGGACGAGGATACGTCCCAGACCCAACCTGCCCCCACCTCAAACCTGTGCTGCCCTGAAAGTCCCAAGGGAACCCTACAAACTGACATCAGGAACCTGGGCTGGCCACTTTTCTTTCCCAGGGAAAAGGGCCGGTCTTTGTCTCCAGGGGCTGTGGCCCTGAGTGGCCGGCTGCCTGCAAAATATCCGAACGGACGAGGATACGTCCCAGACCCAACCTGCCCCCACCTCAAACCTGTGCTGCCCTGACAGTCCCAAGGGAACCCTACAAACTGACATCAGGAACCTGGGCTGGCCACTTTTCTTTCCCAGGAAAAAGGGCCGGTCTTTGTCACCAATGTCCTCTGGCCCTGAGTGGCCGGCTGCCTGCAAAATATCCGAACGGACGAGGATACGTCCCAGACCCAACCTGCCCCCACCTCAAACCTGTGCTGCCCAGACAGTCCCAAGGGAACCCTACAAACTGACATCAGGAACCTGGGCTGGCCACTTTTCTTTCCCAGGGAAAAGGGCCGGTCTATGTCTCCAGGGGCCTGCGGCACTGAGTGTCCGGCTGCCTGCAAAATATCCGAACGGACGAGGATACGTCCCAGACCCAACCTGCCCCCACCTCAAACCTGTGCTGCCCTGACAGTCCCAAGGGAACCCTACAAACTGACACCAGGAACCTGGGCTTGCCACTTTTCTTTCCCAGGGAAAAGGGCAGGTCTATGTCTCCAGTGGCTGTGGCCCTGAGTGGCCGGCTGCCTGCAAAATGTCCGAACGGACGAGGATACGTCCCAGACCCAACCTGCCCCCACCTCAAACCTGTGCTGCCCTGACAGTCCCAAGGGAACCCTACAAACTGACATGAGGAACCTGGGCTGGCAACTT
>NW_027100359.1:0-54529 GCF_031753505.1 Anomalospiza imberbis | reverse complement strand
AAAAACAAACAAACAAAAAAAAAAAAACACCAACAAAAACCCCCTGCCTTTAACCCAATAAGAACCCAAATTAAAAAAAAACCAAACTTCTCTTGTAAACTATATTTCAATCTATTTTATTTTTATACTTTTCATGTTTATATCCACATTTTGATTTAGAGTGTATATGGATGTATAATCATAACATTTATTCCTATTACTTATATTTTATTATATTTTATATTTTTACACATATCTCAATATATTGATGATATATTTCTACATGCAGATTGATATTTCTAAAAGGTTTATACTGTTTATAATAAAACCCTTCCTCTACCCAAGTAAAAAAAAAAAAAAAAAATCCTTTCTTTTAAACCGTGTTGAATTTTTTAAAATTTATATTTTTCGCACTTATATTCAAATTTACATTTTAAATGTAGAGTGATGTATGGTGTTACTTATATTCTATTTCTTCCTATTACTTATTTTTATTTCTATATTATATTTTACAGATATCTTTATACATCGATTATATATTATCTGTATTTAGAATTATATCAAAATAAAATGTATATACATCTTTTTCTTTTCAAGAAAATTCCTGCCTTTAAGCAAACGAAACCTTAAAAAAGCCCTTTCTTCAAACGATCTTTAAATATTTACATATTTTCATAATTTTATTCACATTTGCATTTAGAGTGTATATTGACGTATTATATTAAAAAGATGTAATCTATATAATAATGCAACAAGATAGATAAATTATTATTTCTATTTTACGTCATCTATACGCCCATACATATATTTACTTACTTTTTAATTTTTATATAGATCTTAACGTATGTATGATGTATTTCTATACATAGACTTCTAGCTTTATTTTATAATTTTTGTAATAAAAACCCTGCCTACTACCAAATTAAATGAAACAAATTTATTTTAAACTATATTTGAATATTTCAGTATTTATGGTTTTGATATTTACGTTTATAAGAGCGTGTATATTGTATTACAATAAATTTTATATATACAATAAATACAAAATATTTTGTATTTAGACATAAAATATATTTGGATTATACTGTGTTATTATGAGACATACACAGTATTATATGTATTGTATTGATTTCTATGATTTTGGGGTTTTTTTGTACTTTATATTTCTATATATCTACACATATTAATGATACATTTTATGTTGATATTTTATATGGATTTAGTTTATAGCTATCATCTATGTTTACATGTATTTACACAAACATATAAAACACTCTCTATCAAACATTATAACATCTTGTGGTAAGAGATTATTTATGTTACATGTTCTCTTGATATGTATTCTCTTTGTATTTAAAACTGGAATTTTATATTCCCATTTTTATATTTCTGGATTTGTTTTCTTTCATTATAGTTATAATTTTGCATTTAAAATCCAATTCCTGAAACTAAAATGCCAATACAAACAGCATCCAATTCCCACCAATGCCGTCCAAAAATGCTAGAACGGCTCCACCGGCCAACCAACCACCAGCAAAAAAACCCCACACTACACTCTTTTCGCTAACAATTCTTATCACATCACACGAATGAAACAAAAATTTGTTCAAGCTCTATAGAAACCCACACAGCAAATCACAAAGACCACCAAAAAGAAGAAAAAAAAAAAAAAAAACCAAACCAAACCCAACTAACATACTAAACTCCAAACCCTACAGCAGACCCTGAACGTTACTAAAACCCAAAAATAGAACCAAAACTCTACCTCTACGCTAACTCATAAAGAGAACCCAATACTCTATAAAATTAACTAAAAAAACCCACCAAACTCATTACCGATATAAAAAAATCTAAACCACAGAGAAACAAACAAATCACCACCCAAATAAAATAACTGCCTTTAAAAAATCTAGCATATAAATACCCATGTTCCCAAAAATAAAACGAATAAAAAACTGCAACCAAATAGATCAAACTACAAAAAAACAAAAAAAACCCAAAAACCCAACAACTTAAATTAACAACAGCAAAAGTATTCCTAACTCAATAAACCCATAACGCCTCAAACCATCAAAACCAAAATACTACCTAGAAATAAACACGAAGCCAAAAGATAAGTGTAACCATAAACAATATCTCCCAAATTCTCTGCAACAATAAAACATACACGACAATCAAAAAACCAAATGAATAAAACCTCTATAATACACTAAACAATAATGCAATCATCAATATTATAAAAACCTCACTAATGAACTACAGGACACTACCTCAAACCCACCAAAACAAACACTACAGACTCTACGGCAAAAAAAGTCACCACAACCGAATTAAAAACCTACCCTCTACTTCATGCTACGACCCATAAAAACCACTGTAAACCTTAACAAATAGAATTTTAAATTATAATTTTTATCCAACCAACCAACCAAACAAAAAAAAACCCCAACCAAAATCCCACAAAAAAAAAAAAAAAAAAATCCAACAACAAAGCTCAATCGAAAAAACCCCTTGTCATCAGCACCTGAACCAAGAACCATGACATTCGAGAAGTACACCGTGTCCATTAGCATACACCTACTACGAACCAAACGAAACGATACAATCAATTCCTAAAAACCACCTCAAAACCGCCCCATCAAGGAACTTGGGAACATTGAAAGCCGCGCTCCCGGCACGAAAGCGGCTCCTCCGGCGGCTCCTCCGGCAGGCAGAGGCGGCGCCGCGCCGGGAGACCCCCGCCCGCTGCCCCCTCTGCCCGGCGGGGCCGGCACCGGGCCCGGGGCGCCCCGGCGGCGCCCGAGCCCCGCGCCCGGAGCGGACGGAGCGGCCGGCACCGGCCGGCACCGGCGCAGCGCCGCGCCGCCTCTCCCGCCCGCCGGCCCGGCAAAGCTCCCCTCGGCTCCGCACGCCTCGCAGCGGCGCGGCTCTGGCGGTCCCGCGGCAGCCCGGCCGCGCCAAACTCCCCTTCCCCCTCAGCAGCTCCCCGGGCCATGCCAGCAGCGCCCGCCACAGAACCTTTGGTGCCGGCCCAGGGGCAGAAGAAGCGCCCTCCAAGGCAGCGGCACACCCCGATTTCAACCCTTCAAACGCTGCGAGAGCTGCAGCTTCCTTCAGTTCAACCCCCGAAACCGACGCCACACTCAGGTGCTCGCCTCACTTCATCGAGGGCAAATAAATGTGTTCTCCCCTTCCATTTCGTCCCCTAGAAGGGCAGAAAAGAAGGGGCTTTCCTCAAATGAAATCCCTCAAATTGTGGGAATCTTTAAAATCAGAGGGTTTGGGGAAAGCTGCAAAAAAAAGGCAGGCCTCACAAACAGCACAACTGCGGGTAGAGCTAAGCACTAGACATCAGATTTGTCAGCAGACAAATTATACAAGAAGTAGCAGTTAACTACAACTAGAGCAATGGTCTGTGTATTAACGCCCCTCTAGAACAACTCCCTAAGCTACAGAAAAGTACATCTAGCGAGACACTAGGAAGTTCTAAGCTTGAGAATGGAGCCCCGTGCATTGTGTTTTAAGGCTTACAAGCAGGTATTGCACTCGAAATAAGCGAGCATTGTTTTAAAAAGCAAAGGTACGTGTGCTTACAGGGGTTAGACAGAACTACTGTCAATATGCTTGTGCTTCGTGTGACCGGTCCAAAAACTTTCCAGTAAATTCTAACATTAGGTTCTTGGTCTGCTGGCGGGGATGTGAGCTGCTGGCATCTTCCCACTGTCATAAGCATGTCATGAGAGTGATGCGAGAAAATTAAACAGCTCAAGACGCCTTCCTCAGCAGTCCCGCCCCGTTCGTGATTTCTACATAGACCCCCGGCCGGCGAGACAAATGATGGGAAAGGGGGATTTTACCTCAAGCCAAACCCTTTAAAAGGAGGGACAACAGGGCTGCCCCCTCCATTTAAACCTAAGGGTGATGAAAATGGAGGGGGGGGTTAGCCTCAAATCGAACCCATCAAACGACAACAATATTTTCCCCCTTCCATTTAAAATAGAACCCAGGGGTTCCCTGCCACCCCTGGGATACCCCTAACACCCTGGAAAAGGCAGGTTTGCCTTCAGCCAATACCCTCAAAACCACAAACGAAGAGGGATTGCCCACCTGTTCAGACAGGGTCAATAATGGAAAAGAAGTCGCTACCTTCAATTTGAATTGCTTTTGTCCTCAAAATCCTTTTTTTTTTTTTTTTTTTTTTTTCCCTGGGAGCACCGTGGAGGGATTGGCAAGATGAAATTTAAAAGGGAAAGGAGAAATGTCCCCGCTACAAATACACATGGGCTCACCTGTTTGGCTGCTGCTTCTTCCCGGCACAAAGGTTTGTCCCTCGGCACCTCCTTGGAGCAATGCTCCAGGTATCCAAGTGATCCCCCAGACTCTGCTGTCTCAAGCTCTCACCGTCCTTCCAAGGACAGCCCCGGGAGCCCCCCAAAAGCTCCTCTTCTCCGGCAGCTCCATGCCAAAGTGAGCTGAGGCAAACCCCCTTAAAAGAGCCCCCGGCAGGAGCCGGCCCCTCCTCATCCTCACAGCTCACACCTGGGGCTGCTCGGGGTTTCTTTCCAAATGAATTCAGAGACAAATTCCTATTCTTACCAATAGCTACAAAAACGAAACACTTGACGGGATTTAGTATTCTACACACACGCCTCCCCGTGCATTTTGGGGCAGCTTTGGGTCCCTCTGGGGGACGGCACCCAGCGTGACCCCCCCTCGTTCGCCACCCACCTGCTCCTCCACCGCAGTGTGCCTCCCTCTCCGAGGGACCTTGGGGCGCCCCAAAGGACATCAGAGCCCCGCGTCTTCGCCCCCTTTTCCCGGCCCCCAAAGAAGGCACAGAACGAGTCCAACTGCCCTGCAGAGCAGCCCAGCACTTCCTTCAATCCCTCTCCACGTGTCCATCCCCCCCGAAAGGGACTCTGCCGCAACAAGAAAGCCCCCCGAAGGGTTGAAGCTCCTGCCCAGCCTCGCTGTCACAGGCGAGGGGCAGAAAGAGGGAGTGGCAGAGACGGCGGGGACGCGGCACGGACGGCACGGCACAGAGCGGGGGCCGCTCTCGGCGCGATGCCGGGAAAGCCCCGGGTCCGGCAGTGCCGGGCGGCGTTTGGCCGGCACGGGGGGATCCGCCGAGAGCCTCCGGCCCCGTGCGGGGACTCCTGCCAGGGCCCAGGGGCGCCGCGCCGGGGGGGTCTGCGGACAGAGAACAGGAATACGGGGAGAAAGAAGGAAGAAGGAGAGGCAGAGAGAGGGACAAGAGGGGGAGCCTCACAGAGCGCCCGCCGGGCTGCAGCCCGAGCCCGCCCCGGCCTGCTCGGGATGCCGCGCTCGGCGGAGCTCGGCTCGCTTCGGCTGAACTCGGCTCCTCGGCTCGCCTCGGCTTTTAGCCGCTAGACTCGGCTGGATTCGCCTCTTCGGCGCAGCTCGGCTCGGCTCGGCTGAACTCGGAGCCTCTCGGCTCGGCTCCCTTCGGCTCAGCTCGGCTCCCTTCGGCTCCCCGCCGCCGCCGCCTCCCGTTTCGCGCGCACAGCTCGGTGCTCGCCCGCTGCCGAGCCCCGCGGGCGGCGGCCGGCCCGGCCCGGCCCGGCCGTCGCTCGGAACCCACCCCCCCCAACCCCCCACCGCAAGATTAGACCATGCAGGGTTTCTGTGTTAAACCCTTTTTGTCCTATAAGGAGACAACTTCTCTCTACCTCCTTCGTCTTCTCATTTTTCGTCTTGGATTGCAAAATCAGAGTTACAAAAACCTCGTCAAGTACAAGACTTAGTAAGTAGTCCAGAAGGTAGTCCCGTCAATTGCATAACCTAAAGAAAACCTTATACTTACGGTTCCACAAAAAAGAAATCGGACCAGAGTCCTACTCACTGTGTCAAACCTTATTTAAAACACACAAAACCCCCAAAAGAAATAGTTCCACAACCAAAACAAAACCTACAAGTAACACCAACCAGAACCACACCTCCAAATACGCTGCTTATCAGCCACCAATCCTAAAAACCTATTTTCTACACACCTTGGTAGTACAGCTCTTCACAACTAACCTCATCCTTTACAAACACTAAATCGCAAACCAAAAAACTTACACGTGACGTCGACTCTTCAAAGAGCATTTAGACACTCATACCCCAAATGACAGTTCAACCACCAAAAGTAAAATTACCGAGATCATTACAAATAAATACCTGTCTAATATTTAGTTACAAAACAACCCCAAAACCACACAAAACCACAAAGAAGTTACCTCAAAACATCAAACCTACCATTTAAAACAATTAACCCTACCAAGACCAAACATAACAGGAATACATTTAAAAAAAAAAAAACAAAAAAAAAAAAACACCCAACCACCAACCAAAAATACCCAATGACTCCAACACAAATTGACTTCTCATTATCAAAACAGTATGACCTTTTAATAACCTAATTCTATTGTTTCTACATCTCTTTTAACACCTAAAAGAACTACAACTCACACTTGAACCACAGTAAACAAACTTACTTATTAACTAACCAAATGAAACAATAACACATCTGTACCTTTAAATAAATTGCTGCCAAATATAAATATCTTTAAACATACTACTTTGCCAAATAAAACAACTGTTAATTTTTTATTCTTAACACACAATCATAAATAGAAAACATGTTTTAAAGTATACAAATCGACGAAATCACAAGAAATCAATTTACAAAAACATTACAAAATGTTTTTAGAAATCAATCAATTACGCAGAAATAAAAAATAAGCCCATCATATTTTCAAAACTTAAAACATCACTAAATAACTTAAATCATTATTAAAAACTAAAAGACTCATTTTATTAATAACTATAATTATTACTTTCCATCTCCCCTACCTACTTCATTTTTTACATGGAACTCTACAAAAATCCTGAACAAGTATATTTATAACTTAAATTCCAAAACATATATTTATATATATATATAAAAAAACATACTTAACAAATAATCCACATACCAAACATCTAAACGAATAAAAAAAAACCCCTAATAAAATACTAAGATATTCATAACAAAAAAAGCCAAACTCATTAACATAAAAACCAATATAAACACATGGAAATACCTACAATTAAAAAATACATACCTGAATAAACAATATTCGTACCTTAATAATTCACTATAAACTCTTACCAATTAATGACTAACATTAATTACTTGATACCAATAAAATACAAGGAACTGTTACTTTACCCAATAAATGTAATAAACTATTATAATATAACTAATAACTTTAAATACCACTTTAAGAAAAATATAAAACATTAAAGCAAGGTATCCTAACAAAAAAAAATCCCGTTATTATCACTACACAGAAAAAAAAATTAAAAAAAAAAAATACATATATCTACAAATATCTATATACAGGTAGATAGATAATATATCCATCTCAACAGCACTGTCTGGGATTGATTCTTGTTTTCTCTCTTGTCTCCTAAATTTATTAGCCATAGAGTATGGAGTAAGGAAATCATTTTATTTATCACCTTGTTCTCCAGAAACCTGAAAAACCAAATAAAACAAAACAAAAACAAAGGGAAAAAAAAGAAAAAAAAAAAAGAAAACCACATTTGAAAGGCAGATCCTCACCAGCAGCTGGTCCATCTCCTACAGGGGACCATATTCTAGTGCACTTTTGGTGCACTTGCCTGAACTTGGCGTGGCAGAAGAGATTATTTTTGTGAGGGAGAGAGGCGAGGGGAGGAGAAAGAATGTTCTAGACAGCTCAAATCCATTACTGTGCCACTTCCTGTGCAGCAGGTCCTGTGACAGGATGGGAACTGAGGGTGCTTGAAATTTAAAAGGTAAAGACACCAGCACAAGGTGCCACTTTGCTTTTTCAGGAAGTGGTTTCCAAGTCACAAAGCTTCCCCCCCCCCAGCCCCTCCTCCTACCACAACCTGAAAGCGTCTTGATTCTGTTTTCAAAACCACAAGGGACACCTCAGCGTTCAGCAAGTTCTGCCAGGGCAGCCCTTGGTGCCCCCGCCTCCCTGCCTGTCACCCTTGCTTTCATCCTCAGCCACGTCATTCTTCCACCGGGGACGGGAAATTGTTCCCATTTCTCCTGTCCTCCTCCGGTTACCTTTTCTCTAAGCTGTGCGGGACCCAGGCGAGGAGGCTGCGATCCTCTAGCAGCTCATAGGCAGCTCTGGTGACACGGGCAGCACTCTGTAATATCTCCAGAATGCGACTCTGAAACAGAAAATGCAGCGTGTTCTTTTACAGCCAAGACCTAATTCTCTAACTTAAAATGAGCAATTCGGCTGGTACCTGATCAACGCCCCAGGTAAAACGAACACCACTTGTTCTCAGCAAGTCCAGAGAAGGAAAGACATTCTCCCTTCAAAGCTTCACACCACAGGTGCTGCGCTGACAAGAAGTATTCAAGTAGCAAGACAATTTTCTCCTTTGCCCAAGGTTTTGGTACTTGAAATACCCAGGGTGGGTGCTCCCAAACCTGAGAGCTCCTGGCACCTGAGTTTCCCTCCTGCTGAAGCACCGTTCAGGTAACAAATGTGCTGGCCGGGGAATAGAGACCCCAAAAAGAAAAGGCCCCGACTGCAGGAGCAAAACCACGGCACCCACGTGAGGCTCCTTGATGGCAGGAAGCTGTTCCAGTTTCAGGGCATAAGGATGGGACTGGTTTAGACACAAGCAACTCTTTCCCCCTCCCCACATACACCTAACCGGCAAGGAACAGATTTTCAAGAGGACCAAGGCAGAATCGGCTGTTCCTTTCTCTGTGGTACTTGAGATCTTGAAGCCCCACAAGCTTGTTGTGGTTTGGGGGTAGTTGGGAACTGCTCTTTTTGAACTCTTACCTGGGAGCCCTCGTCACACAAAGGACTGCTGAAAAGGGAAAAGAATCACCCGGAAAATCCTCTGGTAGACGTGAAGCTCATAGCAGTGTTTGCCACACAGCCCCTCCCCAGGAAACCTGAGCATCCACTCACGCTCTGCTTTGTGCTGGAAGCCACAAAGAAAAATACCACCGTCAGACATTCAGACATTTCCAAAGAATACCAGCCCCTAAGAGCAACAAAACCCCGCTTCCCTCTGACGGCCAGCTCAGGGCTTCCCCGAGCTGGTTCTGGACTTCTGCATTTCCATTCCTATCAAATTTAATCGCTGACGTCCCGTGGGAGCAGTCAGTCCGCAGCCCAAACATGCAGTGGAAATGGAGTTTTAGAAGTTGCTGTTTCTAAAACACTTCCGTTGAACTCAAAGTTACTAATCTGAACTCAAAGTTACTAATCTGAACTCAAAGAGGAATTGCAGCTAGCCGGGGCAGAACAGTCTTTGCTTGTGCTCACAGAGCATACACAGCACAGCTCGTTGCGCCTTAGTACGGAGAAAGCAACAAAAACCCCAGAGAATTGACATTTTTAATTGCAATACGAAACATAAGAAAGGTGCTTCTAATTAACTGCCTGTGGGAGAATGAGGTTTCCTTGTATTTGTACGGCTGCTTTTAACACGTTTCTGAAGAATTCCTGGATTGCCTAAAATGGGACTCTTACCTCAAAACCAAAACTGGAGAAAAGCTGGAGGAAAGCCGGTATTCCGGCTCAGGTCCAAATACTGGTGTGACAGAAGGAATCTCTTCACCTTCATGTACATGTGCTCCTCTGTAAAGAGAAAAAGCTGGCACCGTGGAGGAGGACAGTGCTCCCAATCCACAAGCACGGGCGACAATTTGTGGAAGCCGCAGCGAGCGTGCAGGGCTCCCAGCGGGCAGAGCAGCCTGGGGGCGCCGTCCGGATCAAAACACCCAGAAACCTGCGAGAAAGAAACTGAACGGAAGCCGGCTAAAAGCCGTCCCTGCGCCGATGACTCCTTCCAGCAACTTGCTCACGAGGAGGCAGGGATTGATTCGCTACTCACCAGCCCATCTGGCCACGGCACGGGCAACACCGTAAAAAATCCCGCGCGGGCGGCGCCGGCGTCAGGGTGGGGAGCAGGAGGCAGAGCGGGATCCTGGTTTTTCCCGCCGTTTTTGCCGCCCAGTTGGGAAGGTCAAGCGAGTCCGCGACATGCCGCTCCCAAGATGGCGGCAGCGAGGGGCCGTCGGCGGAGAGAGGCGTTTTTGCCGATGCCTGTCGGCCCCCGCCGAAAAATCCGCACGCCGGCGCTGCTGCTGACCCCACAGCCCTCGTGCACGGCCCTGGAATCGCTGCGGAAAATCCCGCCGGGGCGCCGCGGCGTCGGGGTTTTTGCGCAGGCAGCACTGTAGACTAACGGTGGGGTCCTCGATTTTCCCGCCCTTTTTGCCGCCATCATGAGAAGGTCAAGTGAGTCCGCGACACTCCGGCCGAGCCACTCCCAAGATGGCGGCCGCTGCAGCGCCTCCGCGGGGGGCTGCAGTACCGCGCTCTGGCCACAAGGAGGCGGCACTGCCGCCCGCCTCAGCCGGGGGCTGCCTCTCGCCTTGGGGCCGCACGGGAAAAAAAAAATCAAAAACAAAAAAAAAAAAAAAAAAAAACCAAAAAAAAAAAAAAAAAAAAAACACCAACAAAAACCCCCTGCCTTTAACCCAATAAGAACCCAAATTAAAAAAAAAACAAACTTCTCTTGTAAACTATATTTCAATCTATTTTATTTTTATACTTTTCATGTTTATATCCACATTTTGATTTAGAGTGTATATGGATGTATAATCATAACATTTATTCCTATTACTTATATTTTATTATATTTTATATTTTTACACATATCTCAATATATTGATGATATATTTCTACATGCAGATTGATATTTCTAAAAGGTTTATACTGTTTATAATAAAACCCTTCCTCTACCCAAGTAAAAAAAAAAAAAAAAAATCCTTTCTTTTAAACCGTGTTGAATTTTTTAAAATTTATATTTTTCGCACTTATATTCAAATTTACATTTTAAATGTAGAGTGATGTATGGTGTTACTTATATTCTATTTCTTCCTATTACTTATTTTTATTTCTATATTATATTTTACAGATATCTTTATCCATCGATTATATATTATCTGTATTTAGAATTATATCAAAATAAAATGTATATACATCTTTTTCTTTTCAAGAAAATTCCTGCCTTTAAGCAAACGAAACCTTAAAAAAGCCCTTTCTTCAAACGATCTTTAAATATTTACATATTTTCATAATTTTATTCACATTTGCATTTAGAGTGTATATTGACGTATTATATTAAAAAGATGTAATCTATATAATAATGCAACAAGATAGATAAATTATTATTTCTATTTTACGTCATCTATACGCCCATACATATATTTACTTACTTTTTAATTTTTATATAGATCTTAACGTATGTATGATGTATTTCTATACATAGACTTCTAGCTTTATTTTATAATTTTTGTAATAAAAACCCTGCCTACTACCAAATTAAATGAAACAAATTTATTTTAAACTATATTTGAATATTTCAGTATTTATGGTTTTGATATTTACGTTTATAAGAGCGTGTATATTGTATTACAATAAATTTTATATATACAATAAATACAAAATATTTTGTATTTAGACATAAAATATATTTGGATTATACTGTGTTATTATGAGACATACACAGTATTATATGTATTGTATTGATTTCTATGATTTTGGGGTTTTTTTGTACTTTATATTTCTATATATCTACACATATTAATGATACATTTTATGTTGATATTTTATATGGATTTAGTTTATAGCTATCATCTATGTTTACATGTATTTACACAAACATATAAAACACTCTCTATCAAACATTATAACATCTTGTGGTAAGAGATTATTTATGTTACATGTTCTCTTGATATGTATTCTCTTTGTATTTAAAACTGGAATTTTATATTCCCATTTTTATATTTCTGGATTTGTTTTCTTTCATTATAGTTATAATTTTGCATTTAAAATCCAATTCCTGAAACTAAAATGCCAATACAAACAGCATCCAATTCCCACCAATGCCGTCCAAAAATGCTAGAACGGCTCCACCGGCCAACCAACCACCAGCAAAAAAACCCCACACTACACTCTTTTCGCTAACAATTCTTATCACATCACACGAATGAAACAAAAATTTGTTCAAGCCCTATAGAAACCCACACAGCAAATCACAAAGACCACCAAAAAGAAGAAAAAAAAAAAACAAAAAACAAACCAAACCCAACTAACATACTAAACTCCAAACCCTACAGCAGACCCTGAACGTTACTAAAACCCAAAAATAGAACCAAAACTCTACCTCTACGCTAACTCATAAAGAGAACCCAATACTCTATAAAATTAACTAAAAAAACCCACCAAACTCATTACCGATATAAAAAAATCTAAACCACAGAGAAACAAACAAATCACCACCCAAATAAAATAACTGCCTTTAAAAAATCTAGCATATAAATACCCATGTTCCCAAAAATAAAACGAATAAAAAACTGCAACCAAATAGATCAAACTACAAAAAAAAAAAAAAAAAAACCAAAAACCCAACAACTTAAATTAACAACAGCAAAAGTATTCCTAACTCAATAAACCCATAACGCCTCAAACCATCAAAACCAAAATACTACCTAGAAATAAACACGAAGCCAAAAGATAAGTGTAACCGTAAACAATATCTCCCAAATTCTCTGCAACAATAAAACATACACGACAATCAAAAAACCAAATGAATAAAACCTCTATAATACACTAAACAATAATGCAATCATCAATATTATAAAAACCTCACTAATGAACTACAGGACACTACCTCAAACCCACCAAAACAAACACTACAGCCTCTACGGCAAAAAAAGTCACCACAACCGAATTAAAAACCTACCCTCTACTTCATGCTACGACCCATAAAAACCACTGTAAACCTTAACAAATAGAATTTTAAATTATAATTTTTATCCAACCAACCAACCAAACAAAAAAAAACCCCAACCAAAATCCCACAAAAAAAAAAAAAAAAAAATCCAACAACAAAGCTCAATCGAAAAAACCCCTTGTCATCAGCACCTGAACCAAGAACCATGACATTCGAGAAGTACACCGTGTCCATTAGCATACACCTACTACGAACCAAACGAAACGATACAATCAATTCCTAAAAACCACCTCAAAACCGCCCCATCAAGGAACTTGGGAACATTGAAAGCCGCGCTCCCGGCACGAAAGCGGCTCCTCCGGCAGGCAGAGGCGGCGCCGCGCCGGGAGACCCCCGCCCGCTGCCCCCTCTGCCCGGCGGGGCCGGCACCGGGCCCGGGGCGCCCCGGCGGCGCCCGAGCCCCGCGCCCGGAGCGGACGGAGCGGCCGGCACCGGCCGGCACCGGCGCAGCGCCGCGCCGCCTCTCCCGCCCGCCGGCCCGGCAAAGCTCCCCTCGGCTCCGCACGCCTCGCAGCGGCGCGGCTCTGGCGGTCCCGCGGCAGCCCGGCCGCGCCAAACTCCCCTTCCCCCTCAGCAGCTCCCCGGGCCATGCCAGCAGCGCCCGCCACAGAACCTTTGGTGCCGGCCCAGGGGCAGAAGAAGCGCCCTCCAAGGCAGCGGCACACCCCGATTTCAACCCTTCAAACGCTGCGAGAGCTGCAGCTTCCTTCAGTTCAACCCCCGAAACCGACGCCACACTCAGGTGCTCGCCTCACTTCATCGAGGGCAAATAAATGTGTTCTCCCCTTCCATTTCGTCCCCTAGAAGAGCAGAAAAGAAGGGGCTTTCCTCAAATGAAATCCCTCAGATTGTGGGAATCTTTAAAATCAGAGGGTTTGGGGAAAGCTGCAAAAAAAAGGCAGGCCTCACAAACAGCACAACTGCGGGTAGAGCTAAGCACTAGACATCAGATTTGTCAGCAGACAAATTATACAAGAAGTAGCAGTTAACTACAACTAGAGCAATGGTCTGTGTATTAACGCCCCTCTAGAACAACTCCCTAAGCTACAGAAAAGTACATCTAGCGAGACACTAGGAAGTTCTAAGCTTGAGAATGGAGCCCCGTGCATTGTGTTTTAAGGCTTACAAGCAGGTATTGCACTCGAAATAAGCGAGCATTGTTTTAAAAAGCAAAGGTACGTGTGCTTACAGGGGTTAGACAGAACTACTGTCAATATGCTTGTGCTTCGTGTGACCGGTCCAAAAACTTTCCAGTAAATTCTAACATTAGGTTCTTGGTCTGCTGGCGGGGATGTGAGCTGCTGGCATCTTCCCACTGTCATAAGCATGTCATGAGAGTGATGCGAGAAAATTAAACAGCTCGAGACGCCTTCCTC
The DNA here is from genome assembly GCF_031753505.1 of Anomalospiza imberbis. Classification (NCBI taxonomy): domain Eukaryota; kingdom Metazoa; phylum Chordata; class Aves; order Passeriformes; family Viduidae; genus Anomalospiza; species Anomalospiza imberbis. Next base: position 40,298 of record NW_027100359.1, on the reverse strand, counting down.
AGCAGTCCCGCCCCGTTCGTGATTTCTACATAGACCCCCGGCCGGCGAGACAAATGATGGGAAAGGGGGATTTTACCTCAAGCCAAACCCTTTAAAAGGAGGGACAACAGGGCTGCCCCCTCCATTTAAACCTAAGGGTGATGAAAATGGAGGGGGGGGTTAACCTCAAATCGAACCCATCAAACGACAACAATATTTTCCCCCTTCCATTTAAAATAGAACCCAGGGGTTCCCTGCCACCCCTGGGATACCCCTAACACCCTGGAAAAGGCAGGTTTGCCTTCAGCCAATACCCTCAAAACCACAAGCGAAGAGGGATTGCCCACCTGTTCAGACAGGGTCAATAATGGAAAAGAAGTCGCTACCTTCAATTTGAATTGCTTTTGGCCTCAAAATCCTTTTTTTTTTTTTTTTTTTTTTTTTTTTCCCTGGGAGCACCGTGGAGGGATTGGCAAAATGAAATTTAAAAGGGAAAGGAGAAATGTCCCCGCTACAAATACACATGGGCTCACCTGTTTGGCTGCTGCTTCTTCCCGGCACAAAGGTTTGTCCCTCGGCACCTCCTTGGAGCAATGCTCCAGGTATCCAAGTGACCCCCCAGACCCTGCTGTCTCAAGCTCTCACCGTCCTTCCAAGGACAGCCCCGGGAGCCCCCCAAAAGCTCCTCTTCTCCGGCAGCTCCATGCCAAAGTGAGCTGAGGCAAACCCCCTTAAAAGAGCCCCCGGCAGGAGCCGGCCCCTCCTCATCCTCACAGCTCACACCTGGGGCTGCTCGGGGTTTCTTTCCAAATGAATTCAGAGACAAATTCCTATTCTTACCAATAGCTACAAAAACGAAACACTTGACGGGATTTAGTATTCTACACACACGCCTCCCCGTGCATTTTGGGGCAGCTTTGGGTCCCTCTGGGGGACGGCACCCAGCGTGACCCCCCCTCGTTCGCCACCCACCTGCTCCTCCACCGCAGTGTGCCTCCCTCTCCGAGGGACCTTGGGGCGCCCCAAAGGACATCAGAGCCCCGCGTCTTCGCCCCCTTTTCCTGGCCCCCAAAGAAGGCACAGAACGAGTCCAACTGCCCTGCAGAGCAGCCCAGCACTTCCTTCAATCCCTCTCCACGTGTCCATCCCCCCCGAAAGGGACTCTGCCGCAACAAGAAAGCCCCCCGAAGGGTTGAAGCTCCTGCCCAGCCTCGCTGTCACAGGCGAGGGGCAGAAAGAGGGAGTGGCAGAGACGGCGGGGACGCGGCACGGACGGCACGGCACAGAGCGGGGGCCGCTCTCGGCGCGATGCCGGGAAAGCCCCGGGTCCGGCAGTGCCGGGCGGCGTTTGGCCGGCACGGGGGGATCCGCCGAGAGCCTCCGGCCCCGTGCGGGGACTCCTGCCAGGGCCCAGGGGCGCCGCGCCGGGGGGGTCTGCGGACAGAGAACAGGAATACGGGGAGAAAGAAGGAAGAAGGAGAGGCAGAGAGAGGGACAAGAGGGGGAGCCTCACAGAGCGCCCGCCGGGCTGCAGCCCGAGCCCGCCCCGGCCTGCTCGGGATGCCGCGCTCGGCGGAGCTCGGCTCGCTTCGGCTGAACTCGGCTCCTCGGCTCGCCTCGGCTTTTAGCCGCTAGACTCGGCTGGATTCGCCTCTTCGGCGCAGCTCGGCTCGGCTCGGCTGAACTCGGAGCCTCTCGGCTCGGCTCGGCTCCCTTCGGCCCAGCTCGGCTCCCTTCGGCTCCCCGCCGCCGCCGCCTCCCGTTTCGCGCGCACAGCTCGGTGCTCGCCCGCTGCCGAGCCCCGCGGGCGGCCCGGCCCGGCCCGGCCCGGCCGTCGCTCGGAACCCACCCCCCCCAACCCCCCACCGCAAGATTAGACCATGCAGGGTTTCTGTGTTAAACCCTTTTTGTCCTATAAGGAGAGAACTTCTCTCTACCTCCTTCGTCTCCTCATTTTTCGTCTTGGATTGCAAAATCAGAGTTACAAAAACCTCGTCAAGTACAAGACTTAGTAAGTAGTCCAGAAGGTAGTCCCGTCAATTGCATAACCTAAAGAAAACCTTATACTTACGGTTCCACAAAAAAGAAATCGGACCAGAGTCCTACTCACTGTGTCAAACCTTATTTAAAACACACAAAACCCCCAAAAGAAATAGTTCCACAACCAAAACAAAACCTACAAGTAACACCAACCAGAACCACACCTCCAAATACGCTGCTTATCAGCCACCAATCCTAAAAACCTATTTTCTACACACCTTGGTAGTACAGCTCTTCACAACTAACCTCATCCTTTACAAACACTAAATCGCAAACCAAAAAACTTACACGTGACGTCAACTCTTCAAAGAGCATTTAGACACTCATACCCCAAATGACAGTTCAACCACCAAAAGTAAAATTACCGAGATCATTACAAATAAATACCTGTCTAATATTTAGTTACAAAACAACCCCAAAACCACACAAAACCACAAAGAAGTTACCTCAAAACATCAAACCTACCTACCATTTAAAACAATTAACCCTACCAAGACCAAACATAACAAGAATACATTAAAAAAAACCAAACAATCAAAAAAAAAAAAAAAAAAAAAAAACCACAAACAAAAAAAACCACCCAACCACCAACCAAAAATACCCAATGACTCCAACACAAATTGACTTCTCATTATCAAAACAGTATGACCTTTTAATAACCTAATTCTATTGTTTCTACATCTCTTTTAACACCTAAAAGAACTACAACTCACACTTGAGCCACAGTAAACAAACTTACTTATTAACTAACCAAATGAAACAATAACACATCTGTACCTTTACATAAATTGCTGCCAAATATAAACATCTTTAAACATACTACTTTGCCAAATAAAACAACTGTTAATTTTTTATTCTTAACACACAATCATAAATAGAAAACATGTTTTAAAGCATACAAATCAACGAAATCACAAGAAATCAATTTACAAAAACATTACAAAATGGTTTTAGAAATTAATCAATTACGCAGAAATAAAAAATAAGCCCATCATATTTTCAAAAATTAAAACATCACTAAATAACTTAAATCATTATTAAAAACTAAAAGACTCATTTTATTAATAACTATAATTATTACTTTCCATCTCCCCTACCTACTTCATTTTTTACATGGAACTCTACAAAAATCCTTAACAAGTATATTTATAACTTAAATTCAAAAACATACATATATATAGATATAAAAAAACATACTTAACAAATAATCCACATACCAAACATCTAAACGAATAAAAAAAAACCCTAATAAAATACTAAGATATTCATAACAAAAAAAGCCAAACTCATTAACATAAAAACCAATATAAACACATGGAAATACCTACAATTAAAAAATACATACCTGAATAAACAATATTCGTACCTTAATAATTCACTATAAACTCTTACCAATTAATGACTAACATTAATTACTTGATACCAATAAAATACAAGGAACTGTTACTTTACCCAATAAATGTAATAAACTATTATAATGTAACTAATAACTTTAAATCACACTTTATGAAAAATATAAAACATTAAAGCAAGGTATCCTAACAAAAAAAATCCCGTTATTATCACTACACAGAAAAAAAAAAAAAAAAAAAAAAAAATCTACAAATATCTATATACAGGTAGATAGATAATATATCCATCTCAACAGCACTGTCTGGGATTGATTCTTCTTTTCTCTCTTGACTCCTAAATTTATTAGCCATAGAGTATGGAGTAAGGAAATCATTTTATTTATCACCTTGTTCTCCAGAAACCTGAAAAACCAAATAAAACAAAACAAAAACAAAGGGAAAAAAAAGAAAAAAAAAAAGAAAACCACATTTGAAAGGCAGATCCTCACCAGCAGCTGGTCCATCTCCTACAGGGGACCATATTCTAGTGCACTTTTGGTGCACTTGCCTGAACTTGGCGTGGCAGAAGAGATTATTTTTGTGAGGGAGAGAGGCGAGGGGAGGAGAAAGAATGTTCTAGACAGCTCAAATCCATTACTGTGCCACTTCCTGTGCAGCAGGTCCTGTGACAGGATGGGAACTGAGGGTGCTTGAAATTTAAAAGGTAAAGACACCAGCACAAGGTGTCACTTTGCTTTTTAAGGAAGTGGTTTCCAAGTCACAAAGCTTCCCCCCCCCAGCCCCTCCTCCTACCACAACCTGAAAGCGTCTTGATTCTGTTTTCAAAACCACAAGGGACACCTCAGCGTTCAGCAAGTTCTGCCAGGGCAGCCCTTGGTGCCCCCGCCTCCCTGCCTGTCACCCTTGCTTTCATCCTCAGCCACGTCATTCTTCCACCGGGGACGGGAAATTGTTCCCATTTCTCCTGTCCTCCTCCGGTTACCTTTTCTCTAAGCTGTGCGGGACCCAGGCGAGGAGGCTGCGATCCTCTAGCAGCTCATAGGCAGCTCTGGTGACACGGGCAGCACTCTGTAATATCTCCAGAATGCGACTCTGAAACAGAAAATGCAGCGTGTTCTTTTACAGCCAAGACCTAATTCTCTAACTTAAAATGAGCAATTTGGCTGGTACCTGATCAACGCCCCAGGTAAAACGAACACCACTTGTTCTCAGCAAGTCCAGAGAAGAAAAGACATTCTCCCTTCAAAGCTTCACACCACAGGTGCTGCGCTGACAAGAAGTATTCAAGTAGCAAGACAATTTTCTCCTTTGCCCAAGGTTTTGGTACTTGAAATACCCAGGGTGGGTGCTCCCAAACCTGAGAGCTCCTGGCCCCTGAGTTTCCCTCCTGCTGAAGCACCGTTCAGGTAACAAATGTGCTGGCCGGGGAATAGAGACCCCAAAAAGAAAAGGCCCCGACTGCAGGAGCAAAACCACGGCACCCACGTGAGGCTCCTTGATGGCAGGAAGCTGTTCCAGTTTCAGGGCATAAGGATGGGACTGGTTTAGACACAAGCAACTCTTTCCCCCTCCCCACATACACCTAACCGGCAAGGAACAGATTTTCAAGAGGACCGAGGCAGAATCGGCTGTTCCTTTCTCTGTGGTACTTGAGATCTTGAAGCCCCACAAGCTTGTTGTGGTTTGGGGGTAGTTGGGAACTGCTCTTTTTGAACTCTTACCTGGGAGCCCTCGTCACACAAAGGACTGCTGAAAAGGGAAAAGAATCACCCGGAAAATCCTCTGGTAGACGTGAAGCTCATAGCAGTGTTTGCCACACAGCCCCTCCCCAGGAAACCTGAGCATCCACTCACGCTCTGCTTTGTGCTGGAAGCCACAAAGAAAAATACCACCGTCAGACATTCAGACATTTCCAAAGAATACCAGCCCCTAAGAGCAACAAAACCCCGCTTCCCTCTGACTGCCAGCTCAGGGCTTCCCCGAGCTGGTTCTGGACTTCTGCATTTCCATTCCTATCAAATTTAATCGCTGACGTCCCGTGGGAGCAGTCAGTCTGCAGCCCAAACATGCAGTGGAAATGGAGTTTTAGAAGTTGCTGTTTCTAAAACACTTCCGTTGAACTCAAAGTTACTAATCTGAACTCAAAGTTACTAATCTGAACTCAAAGTTACTAATCTGAACTCAAAGAGGAATTGCAGCTAGCCGGGGCAGAACAGTCTTTGCTTGTGCTCACAGAGCATACACAGCACAGCTCGTTGCGCCTTAGTACGGAGAAAGCAACAAAAACCCCAGAGAATTGACATTTTTAATTGCAATACGAAACATAAGAAAGGTGCTTCTAATTAACTGCCTGTGGGAGAATGAGGTTTCCTTGTATTTGTACGGCTGCTTTTAACACGTTTCTGAAGAATTCCTGGATTGCCTAAAATGGGACTCTTACCTCAAAACCAAAACTGGAGAAAAGCTGGAGGAAAGCCGGTATTCCGGCTCAGGTCCAAATACTGGTGTGACAGAAGGAATCTCTTCACCTTCATGTACATGTGCTCCTCTGTAAAGAGAAAAAGCTGGCACCGTGGAGGAGGACAGTGCTCCCAATCCACAAGCACGGGCGACAATTTGTGGAAGCCGCAGCGAGCGTGCAGGGCTCCCAGCGGGCGGAGCAGCCTGGGGGCGCCGTCCGGATCAAAACACCCAGAAACCTGCGAGAAAGAAACGGAACGGAAGCCGGCTAAAAGCCGTCCCTGCGCCGATGACTCCTTCCAGCAACTTGCTCACGAGGAGGCAGGGATTGATTCGCTACTCACCAGCCCATCTGGCCACGGCACGGGCAACACCGTAAAAAATCCCGCGCGGGCGGCGCCGGCGTCAGGGTGGGGAGCAGGAGGCAGAGCGGGATCCTGGTTTTTGCCGCCGTTTTTGCCGCCCAGTTGGGAAGGTCAAGCGAGTCCGCGACATGCCGCTCCCAAGATGGCGGCAGCGAGGGGCCGTCGGCGGAGAGAGGCGTTTTTGCCGATGCCTGTCGGCCCCCGCCGAAAAATCCGCACGCCGGCGCTGCTGCTGACCCCACAGCCCTCGTGCACGGCCCTGGAATCGCCGCGGAAAATCCCGCCGGGGCGCCGCGGCGTCGGGGTTTTTGCGCAGGCAGCACTGTAGACCGACCGGGGCTCCTCGATTTTCCCGCCCTTTTTGCCGCCATCATGAGAAGGTCAAGTGAGTCCGCGACACTCCGGCCGAGCCACTCCCAAGATGGCGGCCGCTGCAGCGCCTCCGCGGGGGGCTGCAGTACCGCGCTCTGGCCACAAGGAGGCGGCACTGCCGCTCGCCTTGGGGACGCACGGGAAAAAAAACCAAAAACCAAAAAAACAAAAACAAAAAAAAAAAAAAAAACAAAAACAAAAAAAAACAAACAAAAAAAAAAACCACCAACAAAAACCCCCTGCCTTTAACCCAATAAGAACCCAAATTAAAAAAAAAACAAACTTCTCTTGTAAACTATATTTCAATCTATTTTATTTTTATACTTTTCATGTTTATATCCACATTTTGATTTAGAGTGTATATGGATGCATAATCATAACATTTATTCCTATTACTTATATTTTATTATATTTTATATTTTTACACATATCTCAATATATTGATGATATATTTCTACATGCAGATTGATATTTCTAAAAGGTTTATACTGTTTATAATAAAACCCTTCCTCTACCCAAGTAAAAAAAAAAAAAAAAAATCCTTTCTTTTAAACCGTGTTGAATTTTTTAAAATTTATATTTTTCGCACTTATATTCAAATTTACATTTTAAATGTAGAGTGATGTATGGTGTTACTTATATTCTATTTCTTCCTATTACTTATTTTTATTTCTATATTATATTTTACAGATATCTTTACACATCGATTATATATTATCTGTATTTAGAATTATATCAAAATAAAATGTATATACATCTTTTTCTTTTCAAGAAAATTCCTGCCTTTAAGCAAACGAAACCTTAAAAAAGCCCTTTCTTCAAACGATCTTTAAATATTTACATATTTTCATAATTTTATTCACATTTGCATTTAGAGTGTATATTGACGTATTATATTAAAAAGATGTAATCTATATAATAATGCAACAAGATAGATAAATTATTATTTCTATTTTACGTCATCTATACGCCCATACATATATTTACTTACTTTTTAATTTTTATATAGATCTTAACGTATGTATGATGTATTTCTATACATAGACTTCTAGCTTTATTTTATAATTTTTGTAATAAAAACCCTGCCTACTACCAAATTAAATGAAACAAATTTATTTTAAACTATATTTGAATATTTCAATATTTATGGTTTTGATATTTACGTTTATAAGAGCGTGTATATTGTATTACAATAAATTTTATATATACAATACAAAATATTTTGTATTTAGACATAAAATATATTTGGATTATACTGTGTTATTATGAGACATACACAGTATTATATGTATTGTATTGATTTCTATGATTTTGGGGTTTTTTTGTACTTTATATTTCTATATATCTACACATATTAATGATACATTTTATGTTGATATTTTATATGGATTTAGTTTATAGCTATCATCTATGTTTACATGTATTTACACAAACATATAAAACACTCTCTATCAAACATTATAACATCTTGTGGTAAGAGATTATTTATGTTACATGTTCTCTTGATATGTATTCTCTTTGTATTTAAAACTGGAATTTTATATTCCCATTTTTATATTTCTGGATTTGTTTTCTTTCATTATAGTTATAATTTTGCATTTAAAATCCAATTCCTGAAACTAAAATGCCAATACAAACAGCATCCAATTCCCACCAATGCCGTCCAAAAATGCTAGAACGGCTCCACCGGCCAACCAACCACCAGCAAAAAAACCCCACACTACACTCTTTTCGCTAACAATTCTTATCACATCACACGAATGAAACAAAAATTTGTTCAAGCTCTATAGAAACCCACACAGCAAATCACAAAGACCACCAAAAAGAAGAAAAAAAAAAAAAAAAACCAAACCAAACCCAACTAACATACTAAACTCCAAACCCTACAGCAGACCCTGAACGTTACTAAAACCCAAAAATAGAACCAAAACTCTACCTCTACGCTAACTCATAAAGAGAACCCAATACTCTATAAAATTAACTAAAAAAACCCACCAAACTCATTACCGATATAAAAAAATCTAAACCACAGAGAAACAAACAAATCACCACCCAAATAAAATAACTGCCTTTAAAAAATCTAGCATATAAATACCCATGTTCCCAAAAATAAAACGAATAAAAAACTGCAACCAAATAGATCAAACTACAAAAAAAACAAAAAAAAAAACCAAAAACCCAACAACTTAAATTAACAACAGCAAAAGTATTCCTAACTCAATAAACCCATAACGCCTCAAACCATCAAAACCAAAATACTACCTAGAAATAAACACGAAGCCAAAAGATAAGTGTAACCGTAAACAATATCTCCCAAATTCTCTGCAACAATAAAACATACACGACAATCAAAAAACCAAATGAATAAAACCTCTATAATACACTAAACAATAATGCAATCATCAATATTATAAAAACCTCACTAATGAACTACAGGACACTACCTCAAACCCACCAAAACAAACACTACAGCCTCTACGGCAAAAAAAGTCACCACAACCGAATTAAAAACCTACCCTCTACTTCATGCTACGACCCATAAAAACCACTGTAAACCTTAAAAAATATAATTTTAAATTATAATTTTTATCCAACCAACCAACCAAACAAACAAACAAAAAAAAACCCCAACCAAAATCCCACAAAAAAAAAAAAAAAAAAATCCAACAACAAAGCTCAATCGAAAAAACCCCTTGTCATCAGCACCTGAACCAAGAACCATGACATTCGAGAAGTACACCGTGTCCATTAGCATACACCTACTACGAACCAAACGAAACGATACAATCAATTCCTAAAAACCACCTCAAAACCGCCCCATCAAGGAACTTGGGAACATTGAAAGCCGCGCTCCCGGCACGAAAGCGGCTCCTCCGGCAGGCAGAGGCGGCGCCGCGCCGGGAGACCCCCGCCCGCTGCCCCCTCTGCCCGGCGGGGCCGGCACCGGGCCCGGGGCGCCCCGGCGGCGCCCGAGCCCCGCGCCCGGAGCGGACGGAGCGGCCGGCACCGGCCGGCACCGGCGCAGCGCCGCGCCGCCTCTCCCGCCCGCCGGCCCGGCAAAGCTCCCCTCGGCTCCGCACGCCTCGCAGCGGCGCGGCTCTGGCGGTCCCGCGGCAGCCCGGCCGCGCCAAACTCCCCTTCCCCCTCAGCAGCTCCCCGGGCCATGCCAGCAGCGCCCGCCACAGAACCTTTGGTGCCGGCCCAGGGGCAGAAGAAGCGCCCTCCAAGGCAGCGGCACACCCCGATTTCAACCCTTCAAACGCTGCGAGAGCTGCAGCTTCCTTCAGTTCAACCCCCGAAACCGACGCCACACTCAGGTGCTCGCCTCACTTCATCGAGGGCAAATAAATGTGTTCTCCCCTTCCATTTCGTCCCCTAGAAGAGCAGAAAAGAAGGGGCTTTCCTCAAATGAAATCCCTCAGATTGTGGGAATCTTTAAAATCAGAGGGTTTGGGGAAAGCTGCAAAAAAAAGGCAGGCCTCACAAACAGCACAACTGCGGGTAGAGCTAAGCACTAGACATCAGATTTGTCAGCAGACAAATTATACAAGAAGTAGCAGTTAACTACAACTAGAGCAATGGTCTGTGTATTAACGCCCCTCTAGAACAACTCCCTAAGCTACAGAAAAGTACATCTAGCGAGACACTAGGAAGTTCTAAGCTTGAGAATGGAGCCCCGTGCATTGTGTTTTAAGGCTTACAAGCAGGTATTGCACTCGAAATAAGCGAGCATTGTTTTAAAAAGCAAAGGTACGTGTGCTTACAGGGGTTAGACAGAACTACTGTCAATATGCTTGTGCTTCGTGTGACCGGTCCAAAAACTTTCCAGTAAATTCTAACATTAGGTTCTTGGTCTGCTGGCGGGGATGTGAGCTGCTGGCATCTTCCCACTGTCATAAGCATGTCATGAGAGTGATGCGAGAAAATTAAACAGCTCGAGACGCCTTCCTCAGCAGTCCCGCCCCGTTCGTGATTTCTACATAGACCCCCGGCCGGCGAGACAAATGATGGGAAAGGGGGATTTTACCTCAAGCCAAACCCTTTAAAAGGAGGGACAACAGGGCTGCCCCCTCCATTTAAACCTAAGGGTGATGAAAATGGAGGGGGGGGTTAACCTCAAATCGAACCCATCAAACGACAACAATATTTTCCCCCTTCCATTTAAAATAGAACCCAGGGGTTCCCTGCCACCCCTGGGATACCCCTAACACCCTGGAAAAGGCAGGTTTGCCTTCAGCCAATACCCTCAAAACCACAAGCGAAGAGGGATTGCCCACCTGTTCAGACAGGGTCAATAATGGAAAAGAAGTCGCTACCTTCAATTTGAATTGCTTTTGGCCTCAAAATCCTTTTTTTTTTTTTTTTTTTTTTTTTTTTTCCCTGGGAGCACCGTGGAGGGATTGGCAAAATGAAATTTAAAAGGGAAAGGAGAAATGTCCCCGCTACAAAGACACATGGGCTCACCTGTTTGGCTGCTGCTTCTTCCCGGCACAAAGGTTTGTCCCTCGGCACCTCCTTGGAGCAATGCTCCAGGTATCCAAGTGACCCCCCAGACCCTGCTGTCTCAAGCTCTCACCGTCCTTCCAAGGACAGCCCCGGGAGCCCCCCAAAAGCTCCTCTTCTCCGGCAGCTCCATGCCAAAGTGAGCTGAGGCAAACCCCCTTAAAAGAGCCCCCGGCAGGAGCCGGCCCCTCCTCATCCTCACAGCTCACACCTGGGGCTGCTCGGGGTTTCTTTCCAAATGAATTCAGAGACAAATTCCTATTCTTACCAATAGCTACAAAAACGAAACACTTGACGGGATTTAGTATTCTACACACACCCCTCCCCGTGCATTTTGGGGCAGCTTTGGGTCCCTCTGGGGGACGGCACCCAGCGTGACCCCCCCTCGTTCGCCACCCACCTGCTCCTCCACCGCAGTGTGCCTCCCTCTCCGAGGGACCTTGGGGCGCCCCAAAGGACATCAGAGCCCCGCGTCTTCGCCCCCTTTTCCTGGCCCCCAAAGAAGGCACAGAACGAGTCCAACTGCCCTGCAGAGCAGCCCAGCACTTCCTTCAATCCCTCTCCACGTGTCCATCCCCCCCGAAAGGGACTCTGCCGCAACAAGAAAGCCCCCCGAAGGGTTGAAGCTCCTGCCCAGCCTCGCTGTCACAGGCGAGGGGCAGAAAGAGGGAGTGGCAGAGACGGCGGGGACGCGGCACGGACGGCACGGCACAGAGCGGGGGCCGCTCTCGGCGCGATGCCGGGAAAGCCCCGGGTCCGGCAGTGCCGGGCGGCGTTTGGCCGGCACGGGGGGATCCGCCGAGAGCCTCCGGCCCCGTGCGGGGACTCCTGCCAGGGCCCAGGGGCGCCGCGCCGGGGCGGTCTGCGGACAGAGAACAGGAATACGGGGAGAAAGAAGGAAGAAGGAGAGGCAGAGAGAGGGACAAGAGGGGGAGCCTCACAGAGCGCCCGCCGGGCTGCAGCCCGAGCCCGCCCCGGCCTGCTCGGGATGCCGCGCTCGGCGGAGCTCGGCTCGCTTCGGCTGAACTCGGCTCCTCGGCTCGCCTCGGCTTTTAGCCGCTAGACTCGGCTGGATTCGCCTCTTCGGCGCAGCTCGGCTCGGCTCGGCTGAACTCGGAGCCTCTCGGCTCGGCTCGGCTCGGCTCGGCTCCCTTCGGCCCAGCTCGGCTCCCTTCGGCTCCCCGCCGCCGCCGCCTCCCGTTTCGCGCGCACAGCTCGGTGCTCGCCCGCTGCCGAGCCCCGCGGGCGGCCCGGCCCGGCCCGGCCCGGCCGTCGCTCGGAACCCACCCCCCCAACCCCCCACCGCAAGATTAGACCATGCAGGGTTTCTGTGTTAAACCCTTTTTGTCCTATAAGGAGAGAACTTCTCTCTACCTCCTTCGTCTCCTCATTTTTCGTCTTGGATTGCAAAATCAGAGTTACAAAAACCTCGTCAAGTACAAGACTTAGTAAGTAGTCCAGAAGGTAGTCCCGTCAATTGCATAACCTAAAGAAAACCTTATACTTACGGTTCCACAAAAAAGAAATCGGACCAGAGTCCTACTCACTGTGTCAAACCTTATTTAAAACACACAAAACCCCCAAAAGAAATAGTTCCACAACCAAAACAAAACCTACAAGTAACACCAACCAGAACCACACCTCCAAATACGCTGCTTATCAGCCACCAATCCTAAAAACCTATTTTCTACACACCTTGGTAGTACAGCTCTTCACAACTAACCTCATCCTTTACAAACACTAAATCGCAAACCAAAAAACTTACACGTGACGTCAACTCTTCAAAGAGCATTTAGACACTCATACCCCAAATGACAGTTCAACCACCAAAAGTAAAATTACCGAGATCATTACAAATAAATACCTGTCTAATATTTAGTTACAAAACAACCCTAAAACCACACAAAACCACAAAGAAGTTACCTCAAAACATCAAACCTACCTACCATTTAAAACAATTAACCCTACCAAGACCAAACATAACAAGAATACATTAAAAAAAAAAAAAACAACAAAAACCACCCAACCACCAACCAAAAATACCCAATGACTCCAACACAAATTGACTTCTCATTATCAAAACAGTATGACCTTTTAATAACCTAATTCTATTGTTTCTACATCTCTTTTAACACCTAAAAGAACTACAACTCACACTTGAACCACAGTAAACAAACTTACTTATTAACTAACCAAATGAAACAATAACACATCTGTACCTTTACATAAATTGCTGCCAAATATAAACATCTTTAAACATACTACTTTGCCAAATAAAACAACTGTTAATTTTTTACTCTTAACACACAATCATAAATAGAAAACATGTTTTAAAGTACACAAATCGACGAAATCACAAGAAATCAATTTACAAAAACATTACAAAATGGTTTTAGAAATTAATCAATTACGCAGAAATAAAAAATAAGCCCATCATATTTTCAAAAATTAAAACATCACTAAATAACTTAAATCATTATTAAAAACTAAAAGACTCGTTTTATTAATAACTATAATTATTACTTTCCATCTCCCCTACCTACTTCATTTTTTACATGGAACTCTACAAAAATCCTTAACAAGTATATTTATAACTTAAATTCAAAAACACACATATATATATATAAAAAAAACCATACTTAACAAATAATCCACATACCAAACATCTAAACGAATAAAAAAAAACCCTAATAAAATACTAAGATATTCATAACAAAAAAAGCCAAACTCATTAACATAAAAACCAATATAAACACATGGAAATACCTACAATTAAAAAATACATACCTGAATAAACAACATTCGTACCTTAATAATTCACTATAAACTCTTACCAATTAATGACTAACATTAATTACTTGATACCAATGAAATACAAGGAACTGTTACTTTACCCAATAAATGTAATAAACTATTATAATGTAACTAATAACTTTAAATCACACTTTATGAAAAATATAAAACATTAAAGCAAGGTATCCTAAAAAAAATCCCATTATTATCACTACACAGAAAAAAAAAATTAAAAAAAAATATATATATATCTACAAATATCTATATACAGGTAGATAGATAATATATCCATCTCAACAGCACTGTCGGGGATTGATTCTTGTTTTCTCTCTTGACTCCTAAATTTATTAGCCACAGAGTATGGAGTAAGGAAATCATTTTATTTATCACCTTGTTCTCCAGAAACCTGAAAAACAAAATAAAACAAAACAAAAACAAAGGGAAAAAAAACCCCACCCAACCACCAACCAAAAATACCCAATGACTCCAACACAAATTGACTTCTCATTATCAAAACAGTATGACCTTTTAATAACCTAATTCTATTGTTTCTACATCTCTTTTAACACCTAAAAGAACTACAACTCACACTTGAGCCACAGTAAACAAACTTACTTATTAACTAACCAAATGAAACAATAACACATCTGTACCTTTACATAAATTGCTGCCAAATATAAACATCTTTAAACATACTACTTTGCCAAATAAAACAACTGTTAATTTTTTATTCTTAACACACAATCATAAATAGAAAACATGTTTTAAAGCATACAAATCGACGAAATCACAAGAAATCATTTTACAAAAACATTACAAAATGGTTTTAGAAATTAATCAATTACGCAGAAATAAAAAATAAGAACATCATATTTTCAAAAATTAAAACATCACTAAATAACTTAAATCATTATTAAAAACTAAAAGACTCGTTTTATTAATAACTATAATTATTACTCTCCATCTCCCCTACCTACTTCATTTTTTACATGGAACTCTACAAAAATCCTTAACAAGTATATTTATAACTTAAATTCAAAAACATATATATATATATATATATAAAAAAAACATACTTAACAAATAATCCACATACCAAACATCTAAACGAATAAAAAAAAACCCTAATAAAATACTAAGATATTCATAACAAAGAAAGCCAAACTCATTAACATAAAAACCAATATAAACACATGGAAATACCTCCAATTAAAAAATACATACCTGAATAAACAATATTCGTACCTTAATAATTCACGATAAACTCTTACCAATTAATGACTAACATTAATTACTTGATACCAATGAAATACAAGGAACTGTTACTTTACCCAATAAATGTAATAAACTATTATAACGTAACTAATAACTTAAATCACACTTTATTAAAAATATAAAACATTAAAGCAAGGTGTCCTAAAAAAAAAATCCCGTTATTATCACTACACAGAAAAAAAAAATAGATATATATCTACAAATATCTATATACAGGTAGATAGATAATATAACCATCTCAACAGCACTGTCTGGGATTGATTCTTGTTTTCTCTCCTGTCTCCTAAATTTATTAGCCATAGAGTATGGAGTAAGGAAATCATTTTATTTATCACCTTGTTCTTCAGAAACCTGAAAAACCAAATAAAACAAAACAAAAACAAAGGGGAAAAAAAGAAAAAAAAAAAAAGAAAACCACATTTGAAAGGCAGATCCTCACCAGCAGCTGGTCCATCTCCTACAGGGGACCATATTCTAGTGCACTTTTGGTGCACTTGCCTGAACTTGGTGTGGCAGAAGAGATTATTTTTGTGAGGGAGAGAGGCGAGGGGAGGAGAAAGAATGTTCTAGACAGCTCAAATCCATTACTGTGCCACTTCCTGTGCAGCAGGTCCTGTGACAGGATGGGAACTGAGGGTGCTTGAAATTTAAAAGGTAAAGACACCAGCACAAGGTGTCACTTTGCTTTTTAAGGAAGTGGTTTCCAAGTCACAAAGCTTCCCCCCCCCCAGCCCCTCCTCCTACCACAACCTGAAAGCGTCTTGATTCTGTTTTCAAAACCACAAGGGACACCTCAGCGTTCAGCAAGTTCTGCCAGTGCAGCCCTTGGTGCCCCCGCCTCCCTGCCTGTCACCCTTGCTTTCATCCTCAGCCACGTCATTCTTCCACCGGGGACGGGAAATTGTTCCCATTTCTCCTGTCCTCCTCCGGTTACCTTTTCTCTAAGCTGTGCGGGACCCAGGCGAGGAGGCTGCGATCCTCTAGCAGCTCATAGGCAGCTCTGGTGACACGGGCAGCACTCTGTAATATCTCCAGAATGCGACTCTGAAACAGAAAATGCAGCGTGTTCTTTTACAGCCAAGACCTAATTCTCTAACTTAAAATGAGCAATTCGGCTGGTACCTGATCAACGCCCCAGGTAAAACGAACACCACTTGTTCTCACCAATTCCTGGATTGCCTAAAATGGGACTCTTACCTCAAAACCAAAACAATTCACAGCAACTCCTAAGACCCCTGCTGAGGAACCCAGCCCTCCTGGGGACACCCAGTGCAGCAGGCACGGGAAAAGGATGGGAAAAGCCAAGCTTGGGGTGAAAAAAAAGATGACATCAATACAGCAGCCTCTAAAAAAAGCCTTCACACGGCAATAGCGGGAACCAGCAGTCCCATTTGCTCCGTCCTTGCTCTTTGGGATGACATAAATAGGAAACGAAAGCACGTGAAACACCGTGGCAGACCTAGGGCGTACCAGGCGCTCCTTTTGGCAGCGTGGACGACAATCGTCTCTTTGCGCACTAAGAGGCAGCCCAGTTCCAGCCCATCCTTAGCCCAAGCCTCCCCGCCTCCCACGCCCCAGCGCTCTGCTCTGGGCTTTGGAGCTGTCGCCCTCTCCTCCCGCAGCAGCACGGCACCGGAACACAGCGAGGCAAAGCGTGCCGGAGCCGCCCATCCTGCGTACCTGTGGGCTCCCGGCGGTGGGCAAGTCCGGCCCGGCGGGCACGGAGACAGACGGCTCGGGCACCTGCAGCGGCTGTTCTGCCCCGATGCTTTCGAGTTCTCCTGCATTTCCCTGCACCGGAGGGGAGCGGATTGTGTGCGAGTGGAGAGGGCGGGGAAGTGCGGGGAAGCACGGCGAGGCGGCGGGACGAGACAGGGACGACTCGCTCGACCTTGCAAAGATGGCGGCAGGAAGGGCGGGGAAAGCCGGGGCCCCGCTCCGCCGACGGCGCCGCCTGCACGCCGCCCCGGCGGGATTTTCCGGCACGCGGTCGCTTCCAGCGTCTCGAGAGGGACGCGCGCGGGGGTCGGGGAAGGGGGGGCGCAGCCCTGTTCCGACGCCGCTCGCCCGCCGCCCCCGGCCCGTGAGCGCCGCGACCGCGCCCCCGCCGCCGGCCGAAACCGGCGCCGCCGAGCCGCCCTCGCCGCTGCCGTTCTTCTCAGCCATCGCGTCTCTTTGCGCTCCCGAATCTCCTTTCCCCCTCCCCTCTATTTACAGACACCGCCCCGCTCGCCGCTCGCTCCCGCCCCTCGGCAGCCGTCCTTCCCCCCCGGCACCCAGCGGCGAAGGGCAGGGCGCTGGCTGAGGGCCGGGGCGGGGGGGGTCTGCAGTACCGCTCTCTGTCCACAAGCCGCTCGCCCGGAGAGAAGGGAGGCAGAAAAGGACAGGGGCGATGCCCTGGGAAAAATCCTCAAAAAATAAATGGCCCCAAAAAGCCCGCACACAAGCTAAAACCCACTGCCGCTACCCAAATAAAACCCCTCCGTTTTTGCCGCTGCCTGTCGGCGCCCGCCCAAAACCTGACCGCCCGCGGAGCCGCTGAGCCCACAGCCCGTGGCCACGGCACGGGCAACACCGTAAAAAATCCCGCGCGGGCGGCGCCGGCGTCAGGGTGGGGAGCAGGAGGCAGAGCGGGATCCTGGTTTTTCCCGCCGTTTTTGCCGCCATCATGAGAAGGTCAAGTGAGTCCGCGACACTCCGGCCGAGCCGCTCCCAAGATGGCGGCCGCTGCAGCACCTCCGCGGGGGGCTGCAGCACCGCGCTCTGGTCACAAGGCGGGGGCACTGCGGCCCGCCTCAGCGGGGGGCTGCCGCTCGCCTTGGGGCCGCACGGGAGAGAAAAAAAACAAAAAACAAAAAACAAAACAAAAAAAACCAAAAAAAAACCTCACCAACAAAAACCCCCTGCCTTTAACCCAATAAGAACCCAAATTAAAAAATAAAAAACCTTCTCTTGTAAACTATATTTCCAAACATAACAAGAATACATTAAAAAAAAAAAAAAAAAAAAAAAAAAAAAAAAACCCAACCACCAACCAAAAATACCCAATGACTCCAACACAAATTGACTTCTCATTATCAAAACAGTATGACCTTTTAATAACCTAATTCTATTGTTTCTACATCTCTTTTAACACCTAAAAGAACTACAACTCACACTTGAGCCACAGTAAACAAACTTACTTATTAACTAACCAAATGAAACAATAACACATCTGTACCTTTACATAAATTGCTGCCAAATATAAACATCTTTAAACATACTACTTTGCCAAATAAAACAACTGTTAATTTTTTATTCTTAACACACAATCATAAATAGAAAACATGTTTTAAAGCATACAAATCGACGAAATCACAAGAAATCATTTTACAAAAACATTACAAAATGGTTTTAGAAATTAATCAATTACGCAGAAATAAAAAATAAGCACATCATATTTTCAAAAATTAAAACATCACTAAATAACTTAAATCATTATTAAAAACTAAAAGACTCGTTTTATTAATAACTATAATTATTACTCTCCATCTCCCCTACCTACTTCATTTTTTACATGGAACTCTACAAAAATCCTGAACAAGTATATTTATAACTTAAATTCAAAAACACACATATATATATATAAAAAAAACCATACTTAACAAATAATCCACATACCAAACATCTAAACGAATAAAAAAAAACCCTAATAAAATACTAAGATATTCATAACAAAAAAAGCCAAACTCATTAACATAAAAACCAATATAAACACATGGAAATACCTACAATTAAAAAATACATACCTGAATAAACAATATTCGTACCTTAATAATTCACTATAAACTCTTACCAATCAATGACTAACATTAATTACTTGATACCAATGAAATACAAGGAACTGTTACTTTACCCAATAAATGTAATAAACTATTATAATATAACTAATAACTTAAATCACACTTTATGAAAAATATAAAACATTAAAGCCAGGTATCCTAAAAAAAAAAATCCCGTTATTATCACTACACAGAAAAAAAAAAATAGATATATATCTACAAATATCTATATACAGGTAGATAGATAATATATCCATCTCAACAGCACTGTCTGGGATTGATTGTTGTTTTCTCTCTTGACTCCTAAATTTATTAGCCACAGAGTATGGAGTAAGGAAATCATTTTATTTATCACCTTGTTCTCCAGAAACCTGAAAAACAAAATAAAACAAAACAAAAACAAAGGGAAAAAAAAGCCACCCAACCACCAACCAAAAATACCCAATGACTCCAACACAAATTGACTTCTCATTATCAAAACAGTATGACCTTTTAATAACCTAATTCTATTGTTTCTACATCTCTTTTAACACCTAAAAGAACTACAACTCACACTTGAACCACAGTAAATAAACTTACTTATTAACTAACCAAATGAAACAATAACACATCTGTACCTTTACATAAATTGCTGCCAAATATAAACATCTTTAAACATACTACTTTGCCAAATAAAACAACTGTTAATTTTTTACTCTTAACACACAATCATAAATAGAAAACATGTTTTAAAGCATACAAATCGACAAAATCACAAGAAACCAATGTACAAAAACATTACAAAATGGTTTTAGAAATTAATCAATTACGCAGAAATAAAAAATAAGCACATCAAGTTTTCAAAAATTAAAACATCACTAAATAACTTAAATCATTATTAAAAACTAAAAGACTCATTTTATTAATAACTATAATTATTACTTTCCATCTCCCCTACCTACTTCATTTTTTACATGGAACTCTACAAAAATCCTGAACAAGTATATTTATAACTTAAATTCAAAAACACACATATATATATAAAAAAACATACTTAACAAATAATCCACATACCAAACATCTAAACGAATTTAAAAAAAAACCCTAATAAAATACTAAGATATTCATAACAAAAAAAGCCAAACTCATTAACATAAAAACCAATATAAACACATGGAAATACCTACAATTAAAAAATACATACCTGAATAAACAATATTCGTACCTTAATAATTCACTATAAACTCTTACCAATTAATGACTAACATTAATTACTTGATACCAATGAAATACAAGGAACTGTTACTTTACCCAATAAATGTAATAAACTATTATAATATTACTAATAACTTAAATCACACTTTATGAAAAATATAAAACATTAAAGCCAGGTATCCTAAAAAAAAAAAAATCCCGTTATTATCACTACACAGAAAAAAAAAAAATAGATATATATCTACAAATATCTATATACAGGTAGATAGATAATATATCCATCTCAACAGCACTGTCTGGGATTGATTCTTGTTTTCTCTCTTGACTCCTAAATTTATTAGCCATAGAGTACGGAGTAAGGAAATCATTTTATTTATCACCTTGTTCTTCAGAAACCTGAAAAACCAAATAAAACAAAACAAAAACAAAGGGGAAAAAAAGAAAAAAAAAAAAAGAAAACCACATTTGAAAGGCAGATCCTCACCAGCAGCTGGTCCATCTCCTACAGGGGACCATATTCTAGTGCACTTTTGGTGCACTTGCCTGAACTTGGCGTGGCAGAAGAGATTATTTTTGTGAGGGAGAGAGGCGAGGGGAGGAGAAAGAATGTTCTAGACAGCTCAAATCCATTACTGTGCCACTTCCTGTGCAGCAGGTCCTGTGACAGGATGGGAACTGAGGGTGCTTGAAATTTAAAAGGTAAAGACACCAGCACAAGGTGCCACTTTGCTTTTTCAGGAAGTGGTTTCCAAGTCACAAAGCTTCCCCACCCCTCCGCCCCATCATCCCCTCCTACCACAACCTGAAAGCGTCTTGATTCTGTTTTCAAAACCACAAGGGACACCTCAGCGTTCAGCAAGTTCTGCCAGGGCAGCCCTTGGTGCCCCCGCCTCCCTGCCTGTCACCCTTGCTTTCATCCTCAGCCACGTCATTCTTCCACCGGGGACGGGAAATTGTTCCCATTTCTCCTGTCCTCCTCCGGTTACCTTTTCTCTAAGCTGTGCGGGACCCAGGCGAGGAGGCTGCGATCCTCTAGCAGCTCATAGGCAGCTCTGGTGACACGGGCAGCACTCTGTAATATCTCCAGAATGCGACTCTGAAACAGAAAATGCAGCGTGTTCTTTTACAGCCAAGACCTAATTCTCTAACTTAAAATGAGCAATTCGGCTGGTACCTGATCAACGCCCCAGGTAAAACGCACACCACTTGTTCTCAGCAAGTCCAGAGAAGGAAAGACATTCTCCCTTCAAAGCTTCACACCACAGGTGCTGCGCTGACAAGAAGTATTCAAGTAGCAAGACAATTTTCTCCTTTGCCCAAGGTTTTGGTACTTGAAATACCCAGGGTGGGTGCTCCCAAACCTGAGAGCTCCTGGCCCCTGAGTTTCCCTCCTGCTGAAGCACCGTTCAGGTAACAAATGTGCTGGCCGGGGAATAGAGACCCCAAAAAGAAAAGGCCCCGACTGCAGGAGCAAAACCACGGCACCCACGTGAGGCTCCTTGATGGCAGGAAGCTGTTCCAGTTTCAGGGCATAAGGATGGGACTGGTTTAGACACAAGCAACTCTTTCCCCCTCCCCACATACACCTAACCGGCAAGGAACAGATTTTCAAGAGGACCAAGGCAGAATCGGCTGTTCCTTTCTCTGTGGTACTTGAGATCTTGAAGCCCCACAAGCTTGTTGTGGTTTGGGGGTAGTTGGGAACTGCTCTTTTTGAACTCTTACCTGGGAGCCCTCGTCACACAAAGGACTGCTGAAAAGGGAAAAGAATCACCCGGAAAATCCTCTGGTAGACGTGAAGCTCATAGCAGTGTTTGCCACACAGCCCCTCCCCAGGAAACCTGAGCATCCACTCACGCTCTGCTTTGTGCTGGAAGCCACAAAGAAAAATACCACCGTCAGACATTCAGACATTTCCAAAGAATACCAGCCCCTAAGAGCAACAAAACCCCGCTTCCCTCTGACTGCCAGCTCAGGGCTTCCCCGAGCTGGTTCTGGACTTCTGCATTTCCATTCCTATCAAATTTAATCGCTGACGTCCCGTGGGAGCAGTCAGTCCGCAGCCCAAACATGCAGTGGAAATGGAGTTTTAGAAGTTGCTGTTTCTAAAACACTTCCGTTGAACTCAAAGTTACTAATCTGAACTCAAAGTTACTAATCTGAACTCAAAGAGGAATTGCAGCTAGCCGGGGCAGAACAGTCTTTGCTTGTGCTCACAGAGCATACACAGCACAGCTCGTTGCGCCTTAGTACGGAGAAAGCAACAAAAACCCCAGAGAATTGACATTTTTAATTGCAATACGAAACATAAGAAAGGTGCTTCTAATTAACTGCCTGTGGGAGAATGAGGTTTCCTTGTATTTGTACGGCTGCTTTTAACACGTTTCTGAAGAATTCCTGGATTGCCTAAAATGGGACTCTTACCTCAAAACCAAAACTGGAGAAAAGCTGGAGGAAAGCCGGTATTCCGGCTCAGGTCCAAATACTGGTGTGACAGAAGGAATCTCTTCACCTTCATGTACATGTGCTCCTCTGTAAAGAGAAAAAGCTGGCACCCTGGAGGAGGACAGTGCTCCCAATCCACAAGCACGGGCGACAATTTGTGGAAGCCGCAGCGAGCGTGCAGGGCTCCCAGCGGGCAGAGCAGCCTGGGGGCGCCGTCCGGATCAAAACACCCAGAAACCTGCGAGAAAGAAACGGAACGGAAGCCGGCTAAAAGCCGTCCCTGCGCCGATGACTCCTTCCAGCAACTTGCTCACGAGGAGGCAGGGATTGATTCGCTACTCACCAGCCCATCTGGCCACGGCACGGGCAACACCGTAAAAAATCCCGCGCGGGCGGCGCCGGCGTCAGGGTGGGGAGCAGGAGGCAGAGCGGGATCCTGGTTTTTCCCGCCGTTTTTGCCGCCCAGTTGGGAAGGTCAAGCGAGTCCGCGACATGCCGCTCCCAAGATGGCGGCAGCGAGGGGCCGTCGGCGGAGAGAGGCGTTTTTGCCGATGCCTGTCGGCCCCCGCCGAAAAATCCGCACGCCGGCGCTGCTGCTGACCCCACAGCCCTCGTGCACGGCCCTGGAATCGCCGCGGAAAATCCCGCCGGGGCGCCGCGGCGTCGGGGTTTTTGCGCAGGCAGCACTGTAGACCGACCGGGGCTCCTCGATTTTCCCGCCCTTTTTGCCGCCATCATGAGAAGGTCAAGTGAGTCCGCGACACTCCGGCCGAGCCACTCCCAAGATGGCGGCCGCTGCAGCGCCTCCGCGGGGGGCTGCAGTACCGCGCTCTGGCCACAAGGAGGCGGCACTGCCGCTCGCCTTGGGGACGCACGGGAAAAAAAACCAAAAACCAAAAAAACAAAAAAACAAAAAAAAAAAAAAAACAAACAAACAAAAAAAAAAACACCAACAAAAACCCCCTGCCTTTAACCCAATAAGAACCCAAATTAAAAAAAAAACAAACTTCTCTTGTAAACTATATTTCAATCTATTTTATTTTTATACTTTTCATGTTTATATCCACATTTTGATTTAGAGTGTATATGGATGTATAATCATAACATTTATTCCTATTACTTATATTTTATTATATTTTATATTTTTACACATATCTCAATATATTGATGATATATTTCTACATGCAGATTGATATTTCTAAAAGGTTTATACTGTTTATAATAAAACCCTTCCTCTACCCAAGTAAAAAAAAAAAAAAAAAAATCCTTTCTTTTAAACCGTGTTGAATTTTTTAAAATTTATATTTTTCGCACTTATATTCAAATTTACATTTTAAATGTAGAGTGATGTATGGTGTTACTTATATTCTATTTCTTCCTATTACTTATTTTTATTTCTATATTATATTTTACAGATATCTTTATACATCGATTATATATTATCTGTATTTAGAATTATATCAAAATAAAATGTATATACATCTTTTTCTTTTCAAGAAAATTCCTGCCTTTAAGCAAACGAAACCTTAAAAAAGCCCTTTCTTCAAACGATCTTTAAATATTTACATATTTTCATAATTTTATTCACATTTGCATTTAGAGTGTATATTGACGTATTATATTAAAAAGATGTAATCTATATAATAATGCAACAAGATAGATAAATTATTATTTCTATTTTACGTCATCTATACGCCCATACATATATTTACTTACTTTTTAATTTTTATATAGATCTTAACGTATGTATGATGTATTTCTATACATAGACTTCTAGCTTTATTTTATAATTTTTGTAATAAAAACCCTGCCTACTACCAAATTAAATGAAACAAATTTATTTTAAACTATATTTGAATATTTCAGTATTTATGGTTTTGATATTTACGTTTATAAGAGCGTGTATATTGTATTACAATAAATTTTATATATACAATAAATACAAAATATTTTGTATTTAGACATAAAATATATTTGGATTATACTGTGTTATTATGAGACATACACAGTATTATATGTATTGTATTGATTTCTATGATTTTGGGGTTTTTTTGTACTTTATATTTCTATATATCTACACATATTAATGATACATTTTATGTTGATATTTTATATGGATTTAGTTTATAGCTATCATCTATGTTTACATGTATTTACACAAACATATAAAACACTCTCTATCAAACATTATAACATCTTGTGGTAAGAGATTATTTATGTTACATGTTCTCTTGATATGTATTCTCTTTGTATTTAAAACTGGAATTTTATATTCCCATTTTTATATTTCTGGATTTGTTTTCTTTCATTATAGTTATAATTTTGCATTTAAAATCCAATTCCTGAAACTAAAATGCCAATACAAACAGCATCCAATTCCCACCAATGCCGTCCAAAAATGCTAGAACGGCTCCACCGGCCAACCAACCACCAGCAAAAAAACCCCACACTACACTCTTTTCGCTAACAATTCTTATCACATCACACGAATGAAACAAAAATTTGTTCAAGCTCTATAGAAACCCACACAGCAAATCACAAAGACCACCAAAAAGAAGAAAAAAAAAAAAAAAAACCAAACCAAACCCAACTAACATACTAAACTCCAAACCCTACAGCAGACCCTGAACGTTACTAAAACCCAAAAATAGAACCAAAACTCTACCTCTACGCTAACTCATAAAGAGAACCCAATACTCTATAAAATTAACTAAAAAAACCCACCAAACTCATTACCGATATAAAAAAATCTAAACCACAGAGAAACAAACAAATCACCACCCAAATAAAATAACTGCCTTTAAAAAATCTAGCATATAAATACCCATGTTCCCAAAAATAAAACGAATAAAAAACTGCAACCAAATAGATCAAACTACAAAAAAAACAAAAAAAAAAACCAAAAACCCAACAACTTAAATTAACAACAGCAAAAGTATTCCTAACTCAATAAACCCATAACGCCTCAAACCATCAAAACCAAAATACTACCTAGAAATAAACACGAAGCCAAAAGATAAGTGTAACCGTAAACAATATCTCCCAAATTCTCTGCAACAATAAAACATACACGACAATCAAAAAACCAAATGAATAAAACCTCTATAATACACTAAACAATAATGCAATCATCAATATTATAAAAACCTCACTAATGAACTACAGGACACTACCTCAAACCCACCAAAACAAACACTACAGCCTCTACGGCAAAAAAAGTCACCACAACCGAATTAAAAACCTACCCTCTACTTCATGCTACGACCCATAAAAACCACTGTAAACCTTAAAAAATATAATTTTAAATTATAATTTTTATCCAACCAACCAACCAAACAAACAAACAAAAAAAAACCCCAACCAAAATCCCACAAAAAAAAAAAAAAAAAAATCCAACAACAAAGCTCAATCGAAAAAACCCCTTGTCATCAGCACCTGAACCAAGAACCATGACATTCGAGAAGTACACCGTGTCCATTAGCATACACCTACTACGAACCAAACGAAACGATACAATCAATTCCTAAAAACCACCTCAAAACCGCCCCATCAAGGAACTTGGGAACATTGAAAGCCGCGCTCCCGGCACGAAAGCGGCTCCTCCGGCAGGCAGAGGCGGCGCCGCGCCGGGAGACCCCCGCCCGCTGCCCCCTCTGCCCGGCGGGGCCGGCACCGGGCCCGGGGCGCCCCGGCGGCGCCCGAGCCCCGCGCCCGGAGCGGACGGAGCGGCCGGCACCGGCCGGCACCGGCGCAGCGCCGCGCCGCCTCTCCCGCCCGCCGGCCCGGCAAAGCTCCCCTCGGCTCCGCACGCCTCGCAGCGGCGCGGCTCTGGCGGTCCCGCGGCAGCCCGGCCGCGCCAAACTCCCCTTCCCCCTCAGCAGCTCCCCGGGCCATGCCAGCAGCGCCCGCCACAGAACCTTTGGTGCCGGCCCAGGGGCAGAAGAAGCGCCCTCCAAGGCAGCGGCACACCCCGATTTCAACCCTTCAAACGCTGCGAGAGCTGCAGCTTCCTTCAGTTCAACCCCCGAAACCGACGCCACACTCAGGTGCTCGCCTCACTTCATCGAGGGCAAATAAATGTGTTCTCCCCTTCCATTTCGTCCCCTAGAAGAGCAGAAAAGAAGGGGCTTTCCTCAAATGAAATCCCTCAGATTGTGGGAATCTTTAAAATCAGAGGGTTTGGGGAAAGCTGCAAAAAAAAGGCAGGCCTCACAAACAGCACAACTGCGGGTAGAGCTAAGCACTAGACATCAGATTTGTCAGCAGACAAATTATACAAGAAGTAGCAGTTAACTACAACTAGAGCAATGGTCTGTGTATTAACGCCCCTCTAGAACAACTCCCTAAGCTACAGAAAAGTACATCTAGCGAGACACTAGGAAGTTCTAAGCTTGAGAATGGAGCCCCGTGCATTGTGTTTTAAGGCTTACAAGCAGGTATTGCACTCGAAATAAGCGAGCATTGTTTTAAAAAGCAAAGGTACGTGTGCTTACAGGGGTTAGACAGAACTACTGTCAATATGCTTGTGCTTCGTGTGACCGGTCCAAAAACTTTCCAGTAAATTCTAACATTAGGTTCTTGGTCTGCTGGCGGGGATGTGAGCTGCTGGCATCTTCCCACTGTCATAAGCATGTCATGAGAGTGATGCGAGAAAATTAAACAGCTCGAGACGCCTTCCTCAGCAGTCCCGCCCCGTTCGTGATTTCTACATAGACCCCCGGCCGGCGAGACAAATGATGGGAAAGGGGGATTTTACCTCAAGCCAAACCCTTTAAAAGGAGGGACAACAGGGCTGCCCCCTCCATTTAAACCTAAGGGTGATGAAAATGGAGGGGGGGGTTAACCTCAAATCGAACCCATCAAACGACAACAATATTTTCCCCCTTCCATTTAAAATAGAACCCAGGGGTTCCCTGCCACCCCTGGGATACCCCTAACACCCTGGAAAAGGCAGGTTTGCCTTCAGCCAATACCCTCAAAACCACAAGCGAAGAGGGATTGCCCACCTGTTCAGACAGGGTCAATAATGGAAAAGAAGTCGCTACCTTCAATTTGAATTGCTTTTGGCCTCAAAATCCTTTTTTTTTTTTTTTTTTTTTTTTTCCCTGGGAGCACCGTGGAGGGATTGGCAAAATGAAATTTAAAAGGGAAAGGAGAAATGTCCCCGCTACAAAGACACATGGGCTCACCTGTTTGGCTGCTGCTTCTTCCCGGCACAAAGGTTTGTCCCTCGGCACCTCCTTGGAGCAATGCTCCAGGTATCCAAGTGACCCCCCAGACCCTGCTGTCTCAAGCTCTCACCGTCCTTCCAAGGACAGCCCCGGGAGCCCCCCAAAAGCTCCTCTTCTCCGGCAGCTCCATGCCAAAGTGAGCTGAGGCAAACCCCCTTAAAAGAGCCCCCGGCAGGAGCCGGCCCCTCCTCATCCTCACAGCTCACACCTGGGGCTGCTCGGGGTTTCTTTCCAAATGAATTCAGAGACAAATTCCTATTCTTACCAATAGCTACAAAAACGAAACACTTGACGGGATTTAGTATTCTACACACACCCCTCCCCGTGCATTTTGGGGCAGCTTTGGGTCCCTCTGGGGGACGGCACCCAGCGTGACCCCCCCTCGTTCGCCACCCACCTGCTCCTCCACCGCAGTGTGCCTCCCTCTCCGAGGGACCTTGGGGCGCCCCAAAGGACATCAGAGCCCCGCGTCTTCGCCCCCTTTTCCTGGCCCCCAAAGAAGGCACAGAACGAGTCCAACTGCCCTGCAGAGCAGCCCAGCACTTCCTTCAATCCCTCTCCACGTGTCCATCCCCCCCGAAAGGGACTCTGCCGCAACAAGAAAGCCCCCCGAAGGGTTGAAGCTCCTGCCCAGCCTCGCTGTCACAGGCGAGGGGCAGAAAGAGGGAGTGGCAGAGACGGCGGGGACGCGGCACGGACGGCACGGCACAGAGCGGGGGCCGCTCTCGGCGCGATGCCGGGAAAGCCCCGGGTCCGGCAGTGCCGGGCGGCGTTTGGCCGGCACGGGGGGATCCGCCGAGAGCCTCCGGCCCCGTGCGGGGACTCCTGCCAGGGCCCAGGGGCGCCGCGCCGGGGCGGTCTGCGGACAGAGAACAGGAATACGGGGAGAAAGAAGGAAGAAGGAGAGGCAGAGAGAGGGACAAGAGGGGGAGCCTCACAGAGCGCCCGCCGGGCTGCAGCCCGAGCCCGCCCCGGCCTGCTCGGGATGCCGCGCTCGGCGGAGCTCGGCTCGCTTCGGCTGAACTCGGCTCCTCGGCTCGCCTCGGCTTTTAGCCGCTAGACTCGGCTGGATTCGCCTCTTCGGCGCAGCTCGGCTCGGCTCGGCTGAACTCGGAGCCTCTCGGCTCGGCTCGGCTCGGCTCGGCTCCCTTCGGCCCAGCTCGGCTCCCTTCGGCTCCCCGCCGCCGCCGCCTCCCGTTTCGCGCGCACAGCTCGGTGCTCGCCCGCTGCCGAGCCCCGCGGGCGGCCCGGCCCGGCCCGGCCCGGCCGTCGCTCGGAACCCACCCCCCCAACCCCCCACCGCAAGATTAGACCATGCAGGGTTTCTGTGTTAAACCCTTTTTGTCCTATAAGGAGAGAACTTCTCTCTACCTCCTTCGTCTCCTCATTTTTCGTCTTGGATTGCAAAATCAGAGTTACAAAAACCTCGTCAAGTACAAGACTTAGTAAGTAGTCCAGAAGGTAGTCCCGTCAATTGCATAACCTAAAGAAAACCTTATACTTACGGTTCCACAAAAAAGAAATCGGACCAGAGTCCTACTCACTGTGTCAAACCTTATTTAAAACACACAAAACCCCCAAAAGAAATAGTTCCACAACCAAAACAAAACCTACAAGTAACACCAACCAGAACCACACCTCCAAATACGCTGCTTATCAGCCACCAATCCTAAAAACCTATTTTCTACACACCTTGGTAGTACAGCTCTTCACAACTAACCTCATCCTTTACAAACACTAAATCGCAAACCAAAAAACTTACACGTGACGTCAACTCTTCAAAGAGCATTTAGACACTCATACCCCAAATGACAGTTCAACCACCAAAAGTAAAATTACCGAGATCATTACAAATAAATACCTGTCTAATATTTAGTTACAAAACAACCCCAAAACCACACAAAACCACAAAGAAGTTACCTCAAAACATCAAACCTACCTACCATTTAAAACAATTAACCCTACCAAGACCAAACATAACAAGAATACATTAAAAAAAACCAAACAATCAAAAAAAAAAAAAAAAAAAAAAAACACAAACAAAAAAAACCACCCAACCACCAACCAAAAATACCCAATGACTCCAACACAAATTGACTTCTCATTATCAAAACAGTATGACCTTTTAATAACCTAATTCTATTGTTTCTACATCTCTTTTAACACCTAAAAGAACTACAACTCACACTTGAACCACAGTAAACAAACTTACTTATTAACTAACCAAATGAAACAATAACACATCTGTACCTTTACATAAATTGCTGCCAAATATAAACATCTTTAAACATACTACTTTGCCAAATAAAACAACTGTTAATTTTTTATTCTTAACACACAATTATAAATAGAAAACATGTTTTAAAGCATACAAATCGACGAAATCACAAGAAATCATTTTACAAAAACATTACAAAATGGTTTTAGAAATTAATCAATTACGCAGAAATAAAAAATAAGCACATCATATTTTCAAAAATTAAAACATCACTAAATAACTTAAATCATTATTAAAAACTAAAAGACTCGTTTTATTAATAACTATAATTATTACTTTCCATCTCCCCTACCTACTTCATTTTTTACATGGAACTCTACAAAAATCCTTAACAAGTATATTTATAACTTAAATTCAAAAACACACATATATATATATAAAAAAAACCATACTTAACAAATAATCCACATACCAAACATCTAAACGAATAAAAAAAAACCCTAATAAAATACTAAGATATTCATAACAAAAAAAGCCAAACTCATTAACATAAAAACCAATATAAACACATGGAAATACCTACAATTAAAAAATACATACCTGAATAAACAACATTCGTACCTTAATAATTCACTATAAACTCTTACCAATTAATGACTAACATTAATTACTTGATACCAATGAAATACAAGGAACTGTTACTTTACCCAATAAATGTAATAAACTATTATAATGTAACTAATAACTTTAAATCACACTTTATGAAAAATATAAAACATTAAAGCAAGGTATCCTAAAAAAAATCCCATTATTATCACTACACAGAAAAAAAAAATTAAAAAAAAATATATATATATCTACAAATATCTATATACAGGTAGATAGATAATATATCCATCTCAACAGCACTGTCGGGGATTGATTCTTGTTTTCTCTCTTGACTCCTAAATTTATTAGCCACAGAGTATGGAGTAAGGAAATCATTTTATTTATCACCTTGTTCTCCAGAAACCTGAAAAACAAAATAAAACAAAACAAAAACAAAGGGAAAAAAAACCCCACCCAACCACCAACCAAAAATACCCAATGACTCCAACACAAATTGACTTCTCATTATCAAAACAGTATGACCTTTTAATAACCTAATTCTATTGTTTCTACATCTCTTTTAACACCTAAAAGAACTACAACTCACACTTGAGCCACAGTAAACAAACTTACTTATTAACTAACCAAATGAAACAATAACACATCTGTACCTTTACATAAATTGCTGCCAAATATAAACATCTTTAAACATACTACTTTGCCAAATAAAACAACTGTTAATTTTTTATTCTTAACACACAATCATAAATAGAAAACATGTTTTAAAGCATACAAATCGACGAAATCACAAGAAATCATTTTACAAAAACATTACAAAATGGTTTTAGAAATTAATCAATTACGCAGAAATAAAAAATAAGCACATCATATTTTCAAAAATTAAAACATCACTAAATAACTTAAATCATTATTAAAAACTAAAAGACTCGTTTTATTAATAACTATAATTATTACTCTCCATCTCCCCTACCTACTTCATTTTTTACATGGAACTCTACAAAAATCCTTAACAAGTATATTTATAACTTAAATTCAAAAACATATATATATATATATATATAAAAAAAACATACTTAACAAATAATCCACATACCAAACATCTAAACGAATAAAAAAAAACCCTAATAAAATACTAAGATATTCATAACAAAGAAAGCCAAACTCATTAACATAAAAACCAATATAAACACATGGAAATACCTCCAATTAAAAAATACATACCTGAATAAACAATATTCGTACCTTAATAATTCACGATAAACTCTTACCAATTAATGACTAACATTAATTACTTGATACCAATGAAATACAAGGAACTGTTACTTTACCCAATAAATGTAATAAACTATTATAACGTAACTAATAACTTAAATCACACTTTATTAAAAATATAAAACATTAAAGCAAGGTGTCCTAAAAAAAAAATCCCGTTATTATCACTACACAGAAAAAAAAAATAGATATATATCTACAAATATCTATATACAGGTAGATAGATAATATAACCATCTCAACAGCACTGTCTGGGATTGATTCTTGTTTTCTCTCCTGTCTCCTAAATTTATTAGCCATAGAGTATGGAGTAAGGAAATCATTTTATTTATCACCTTGTTCTTCAGAAACCTGAAAAACCAAATAAAACAAAACAAAAACAAAGGGGAAAAAAAGAAAAAAAAAAAAAGAAAACCACATTTGAAAGGCAGATCCTCACCAGCAGCTGGTCCATCTCCTACAGGGGACCATATTCTAGTGCACTTTTGGTGCACTTGCCTGAACTTGGTGTGGCAGAAGAGATTATTTTTGTGAGGGAGAGAGGCGAGGGGAGGAGAAAGAATGTTCTAGACAGCTCAAATCCATTACTGTGCCACTTCCTGTGCAGCAGGTCCTGTGACAGGATGGGAACTGAGGGTGCTTGAAATTTAAAAGGTAAAGACACCAGCACAAGGTGTCACTTTGCTTTTTAAGGAAGTGGTTTCCAAGTCACAAAGCTTCCCCCCCCCCAGCCCCTCCTCCTACCACAACCTGAAAGCGTCTTGATTCTGTTTTCAAAACCACAAGGGACACCTCAGCGTTCAGCAAGTTCTGCCAGTGCAGCCCTTGGTGCCCCCGCCTCCCTGCCTGTCACCCTTGCTTTCATCCTCAGCCACGTCATTCTTCCACCGGGGACGGGAAATTGTTCCCATTTCTCCTGTCCTCCTCCGGTTACCTTTTCTCTAAGCTGTGCGGGACCCAGGCGAGGAGGCTGCGATCCTCTAGCAGCTCATAGGCAGCTCTGGTGACACGGGCAGCACTCTGTAATATCTCCAGAATGCGACTCTGAAACAGAAAATGCAGCGTGTTCTTTTACAGCCAAGACCTAATTCTCTAACTTAAAATGAGCAATTCGGCTGGTACCTGATCAACGCCCCAGGTAAAACGAACACCACTTGTTCTCACCAATTCCTGGATTGCCTAAAATGGGACTCTTACCTCAAAACCAAAACAATTCACAGCAACTCCTAAGACCCCTGCTGAGGAACCCAGCCCTCCTGGGGACACCCAGTGCAGCAGGCACGGGAAAAGGATGGGAAAAGCCAAGCTTGGGGTGAAAAAAAAGATGACATCAATACAGCAGCCTCTAAAAAAAGCCTTCACACGGCAATAGCGGGAACCAGCAGTCCCATTTGCTCCGTCCTTGCTCTTTGGGATGACATAAATAGGAAACGAAAGCACGTGAAACACCGTGGCAGACCTAGGGCGTACCAGGCGCTCCTTTTGGCAGCGTGGACGACAATCGTCTCTTTGCGCACTAAGAGGCAGCCCAGTTCCAGCCCATCCTTAGCCCAAGCCTCCCCGCCTCCCACGCCCCAGCGCTCTGCTCTGGGCTTTGGAGCTGTCGCCCTCTCCTCCCGCAGCAGCACGGCACCGGAACACAGCGAGGCAAAGCGTGCCGGAGCCGCCCATCCTGCGTACCTGTGGGCTCCCGGCGGTGGGCAAGTCCGGCCCGGCGGGCACGGAGACAGACGGCTCGGGCACCTGCAGCGGCTGTTCTGCCCCGATGCTTTCGAGTTCTCCTGCATTTCCCTGCACCGGAGGGGAGCGGATTGTGTGCGAGTGGAGAGGGCGGGGAAGTGCGGGGAAGCACGGCGAGGCGGCGGGACGAGACAGGGACGACTCGCTCGACCTTGCAAAGATGGCGGCAGGAAGGGCGGGGAAAGCCGGGGCCCCGCTCCGCCGACGGCGCCGCCTGCACGCCGCCCCGGCGGGATTTTCCGGCACGCGGTCGCTTCCAGCGTCTCGAGAGGGACGCGCGCGGGGGTCGGGGAAGGGGGGGCGCAGCCCTGTTCCGACGCCGCTCGCCCGCCGCCCCCGGCCCGTGAGCGCCGCGACCGCGCCCCCGCCGCCGGCCGAAACCGGCGCCGCCGAGCCGCCCTCGCCGCTGCCGTTCTTCTCAGCCATCGCGTCTCTTTGCGCTCCCGAATCTCCTTTCCCCCTCCCCTCTATTTACAGACACCGCCCCGCTCGCCGCTCGCTCCCGCCCCTCGGCAGCCGTCCTTCCCCCCCGGCACCCAGCGGCGAAGGGCAGGGCGCTGGCTGAGGGCCGGGGCGGGGGGGGTCTGCAGTACCGCTCTCTGTCCACAAGCCGCTCGCCCGGAGAGAAGGGAGGCAGAAAAGGACAGGGGCGATGCCCTGGGAAAAATCCTCAAAAAATAAATGGCCCCAAAAAGCCCGCACACAAGCTAAAACCCACTGCCGCTACCCAAATAAAACCCCTCCGTTTTTGCCGCTGCCTGTCGGCGCCCGCCCAAAACCTGACCGCCCGCGGAGCCGCTGAGCCCACAGCCCGTGGCCACGGCACGGGCAACACCGTAAAAAATCCCGCGCGGGCGGCGCCGGCGTCAGGGTGGGGAGCAGGAGGCAGAGCGGGATCCTGGTTTTTCCCGCCGTTTTTGCCGCCATCATGAGAAGGTCAAGTGAGTCCGCGACACTCCGGCCGAGCCGCTCCCAAGATGGCGGCCGCTGCAGCACCTCCGCGGGGGGCTGCAGCACCGCGCTCTGGTCACAAGGCGGGGGCACTGCGGCCCGCCTCAGCGGGGGGCTGCCGCTCGCCTTGGGGCCGCACGGGAGAGAAAAAAAACAAAAAACAAAAAACAAAACAAAAAAAAACCAAAAAAAAACCTCACCAACAAAAACCCCCTGCCTTTAACCCAATAAGAACCCAAATTAAAAAATAAAAAACCTTCTCTTGTAAACTATATTTCCAAACATAACAAGAATACATTAAAAAAAAAAAAAAAAAAAAACAAAAAAAAAAACCCAACCACCAACCAAAAATACCCAATGACTCCAACACAAATTGACTTCTCATTATCAAAACAGTATGACCTTTTAATAACCTAATTCTATTGTTTCTACATCTCTTTTAACACCTAAAAGAACTACAACTCACACTTGAGCCACAGTAAACAAACTTACTTATTAACTAACCAAATGAAACAATAACACATCTGTACCTTTACATAAATTGCTGCCAAATATAAACATCTTTAAACATACTACTTTGCCAAATAAAACAACTGTTAATTTTTTATTCTTAACACACAATCATAAATAGAAAACATGTTTTAAAGCATACAAATCGACGAAATCACAAGAAATCATTTTACAAAAACATTACAAAATGGTTTTAGAAATTAATCAATTACGCAGAAATAAAAAATAAGCACATCATATTTTCAAAAATTAAAACATCACTAAATAACTTAAATCATTATTAAAAACTAAAAGACTCGTTTTATTAATAACTATAATTATTACTCTCCATCTCCCCTACCTACTTCATTTTTTACATGGAACTCTACAAAAATCCTGAACAAGTATATTTATAACTTAAATTCAAAAACACACATATATATATATAAAAAAAACCATACTTAACAAATAATCCACATACCAAACATCTAAACGAATAAAAAAAAACCCTAATAAAATACTAAGATATTCATAACAAAAAAAGCCAAACTCATTAACATAAAAACCAATATAAACACATGGAAATACCTACAATTAAAAAATACATACCTGAATAAACAATATTCGTACCTTAATAATTCACTATAAACTCTTACCAATCAATGACTAACATTAATTACTTGATACCAATGAAATACAAGGAACTGTTACTTTACCCAATAAATGTAATAAACTATTATAATATAACTAATAACTTAAATCACACTTTATGAAAAATATAAAACATTAAAGCCAGGTATCCTAAAAAAAAAAATCCCGTTATTATCACTACACAGAAAAAAAAAAATAGATATATATCTACAAATATCTATATACAGGTAGATAGATAATATATCCATCTCAACAGCACTGTCTGGGATTGATTCTTGTTTTCTCTCTTGACTCCTAAATTTATTAGCCACAGAGTATGGAGTAAGGAAATCATTTTATTTATCACCTTGTTCTCCAGAAACCTGAAAAACAAAATAAAACAAAACAAAAACAAAGGGAAAAAAAAACCACCCAACCACCAACCAAAAATACCCAATGACTCCAACACAAATTGACTTCTCATTATCAAAACAGTATGACCTTTTAATAACCTAATTCTATTGTTTCTACATCTCTTTTAACACCTAAAAGAACTACAACTCACACTTGAACCACAGTAAATAAACTTACTTATTAACTAACCAAATGAAACAATAACACATCTGTACCTTTACATAAATTGCTGCCAAATATAAACATCTTTAAACATACTACTTTGCCAAATAAAACAACTGTTAATTTTTTACTCTTAACACACAATCATAAATAGAAAACATGTTTTAAAGCATACAAATCGACAAAATCACAAGAAACCAATGTACAAAAACATTACAAAATGGTTTTAGAAATTAATCAATTACGCAGAAATAAAAAATAAGCACATCAAGTTTTCAAAAATTAAAACATCACTAAATAACTTAAATCATTATTAAAAACTAAAAGACTCATTTTATTAATAACTATAATTATTACTTTCCATCTCCCCTACCTACTTCATTTTTTACATGGAACTCTACAAAAATCCTGAACAAGTATATTTATAACTTAAATTCAAAAACACACATATATATATAAAAAAACATACTTAACAAATAATCCACATACCAAACATCTAAACGAATTTAAAAAAAAACCCTAATAAAATACTAAGATATTCATAACAAAAAAAGCCAAACTCATTAACATAAAAACCAATATAAACACATGGAAATACCTACAATTAAAAAATACATACCTGAATAAACAATATTCGTACCTTAATAATTCACGATAAACTCTTACCAATTAATGACTAACATTAATTACTTGATACCAATGAAATACAAGGAACTGTTACTTTACCCAATAAATGTAATAAACTATTATAATATTACTAATAACTTAAATCACACTTTATGAAAAATATAAAACATTAAAGCCAGGTATCCTAAAAAAAAAAAAATCCCGTTATTATCACTACACAGAAAAAAAAAAATAGATATATATCTACAAATATCTATATACAGGTAGATAGATAATATATCCATCTCAACAGCACTGTCTGGGATTGATTCTTGTTTTCTCTCTTGACTCCTAAATTTATTAGCCATAGAGTACGGAGTAAGGAAATCATTTTATTTATCACCTTGTTCTTCAGAAACCTGAAAAACCAAATAAAACAAAACAAAAACAAAGGGGAAAAAAAGAAAAAAAAAAAAAGAAAACCACATTTGAAAGGCAGATCCTCACCAGCAGCTGGTCCATCTCCTACAGGGGACCATATTCTAGTGCACTTTTGGTGCACTTGCCTGAACTTGGCGTGGCAGAAGAGATTATTTTTGTGAGGGAGAGAGGCGAGGGGAGGAGAAAGAATGTTCTAGACAGCTCAAATCCATTACTGTGCCACTTCCTGTGCAGCAGGTCCTGTGACAGGATGGGAACTGAGGGTGCTTGAAATTTAAAAGGTAAAGACACCAGCACAAGGTGCCACTTTGCTTTTTCAGGAAGTGGTTTCCAAGTCACAAAGCTTCCCCACCCCTCCGCCCCATCATCCCCTCCTACCACAACCTGAAAGCGTCTTGATTCTGTTTTCAAAACCACAAGGGACACCTCAGCGTTCAGCAAGTTCTGCCAGGGCAGCCCTTGGTGCCCCCGCCTCCCTGCCTGTCACCCTTGCTTTCATCCTCAGCCACGTCATTCTTCCACCGGGGACGGGAAATTGTTCCCATTTCTCCTGTCCTCCTCCGGTTACCTTTTCTCTAAGCTGTGCGGGACCCAGGCGAGGAGGCTGCGATCCTCTAGCAGCTCATAGGCAGCTCTGGTGACACGGGCAGCACTCTGTAATATCTCCAGAATGCGACTCTGAAACAGAAAATGCAGCGTGTTCTTTTACAGCCAAGACCTAATTCTCTAACTTAAAATGAGCAATTTGGCTGGTACCTGATCAACGCCCCAGGTAAAACGCACACCACTTGTTCTCAGCAAGTCCAGAGAAGGAAAGACATTCTCCCTTCAAAGCTTCACACCACAGGTGCTGCGCTGACAAGAAGTATTCAAGTAGCAAGACAATTTTCTCCTTTGCCCAAGGTTTTGGTACTTGAAATACCCAGGGTGGGTGCTCCCAAACCTGAGAGCTCCTGGCCCCTGAGTTTCCCTCCTGCTGAAGCACCGTTCAGGTAACAAATGTGCTGGCCGGGGAATAGAGACCCCAAAAAGAAAAGGCCCCGACTGCAGGAGCAAAACCACGGCACCCACGTGAGGCTCCTTGATGGCAGGAAGCTGTTCCAGTTTCAGGGCATAAGGATGGGACTGGTTTAGACACAAGCAACTCTTTCCCCCTCCCCACATACACCTAACCGGCAAGGAACAGATTTTCAAGAGGACCAAGGCAGAATCGGCTGTTCCTTTCTCTGTGGTACTTGAGATCTTGAAGCCCCACAAGCTTGTTGTGGTTTGGGGGTAGTTGGGAACTGCTCTTTTTGAACTCTTACCTGGGAGCCCTCGTCACACAAAGGACTGCTGAAAAGGGAAAAGAATCACCCGGAAAATCCTCTGGTAGACGTGAAGCTCATAGCAGTGTTTGCCACACAGCCCCTCCCCAGGAAACCTGAGCATCCACTCACGCTCTGCTTTGTGCTGGAAGCCACAAAGAAAAATACCACCGTCAGACATTCAGACATTTCCAAAGAATACCAGCCCCTAAGAGCAACAAAACCCCGCTTCCCTCTGACTGCCAGCTCAGGGCTTCCCCGAGCTGGTTCTGGACTTCTGCATTTCCATTCCTATCAAATTTAATCGCTGACGTCCCGTGGGAGCAGTCAGTCCGCAGCCCAAACATGCAGTGGAAATGGAGTTTTAGAAGTTGCTGTTTCTAAAACACTTCCGTTGAACTCAAAGTTACTAATCTGAACTCAAAGTTACTAATCTGAACTCAAAGAGGAATTGCAGCTAGCCGGGGCAGAACAGTCTTTGCTTGTGCTCACAGAGCATACACAGCACAGCTCGTTGCGCCTTAGTACGGAGAAAGCAACAAAAACCCCAGAGAATTGACATTTTTAATTGCAATACGAAACATAAGAAAGGTGCTTCTAATTAACTGCCTGTGGGAGAATGAGGTTTCCTTGTATTTGTACGGCTGCTTTTAACACGTTTCTGAAGAATTCCTGGATTGCCTAAAATGGGACTCTTACCTCAAAACCAAAACTGGAGAAAAGCTGGAGGAAAGCCGGTATTCCGGCTCAGGTCCAAATACTGGTGTGACAGAAGGAATCTCTTCACCTTCATGTACATGTGCTCCTCTGTAAAGAGAAAAAGCTGGCACCCTGGAGGAGGACAGTGCTCCCAATCCACAAGCACGGGCGACAATTTGTGGAAGCCGCAGCGAGCGTGCAGGGCTCCCAGCGGGCAGAGCAGCCTGGGGGCGCCGTCCGGATCAAAACACCCAGAAACCTGCGAGAAAGAAACGGAACGGAAGCCGGCTAAAAGCCGTCCCTGCGCCGATGACTCCTTCCAGCAACTTGCTCACGAGGAGGCAGGGATTGATTCGCTACTCACCAGCCCATCTGGCCACGGCACGGGCAACACCGTAAAAAATCCCGCGCGGGCGGCGCCGGCGTCAGGGTGGGGAGCAGGAGGCAGAGCGGGATCCTGGTTTTTCCCGCCGTTTTTGCCGCCCAGTTGGGAAGGTCAAGCGAGTCCGCGACATGCCGCTCCCAAGATGGCGGCAGCGAGGGGCCGTCGGCGGAGAGAGGCGTTTTTGCCGATGCCTGTCGGCCCCCGCCGAAAAATCCGCACGCCGGCGCTGCTGCTGACCCCACAGCCCTCGTGCACGGCCCTGGAATCGCCGCGGAAAATCCCGCCGGGGCGCCGCGGCGTCGGGGTTTTTGCGCAGGCAGCACTGTAGACCGACCGGGGCTCCTCGATTTTCCCGCCCTTTTTGCCGCCATCATGAGAAGGTCAAGTGAGTCCGCGACACTCCGGCCGAGCCGCTCCCAAGATGGCGGCCGCTGCAGCGCCTCCGCGGGGGGCTGCAGTACCGCGCTCTGGCCACAAGGAGGCGGCACTGCCGCTCGCCTTGGGGACGCACGGGAAAAAAAACCAAAAACCAAAAAAACAAAAAA